>NC_026154.1:1656141-1694662 GCF_000512975.1 Sesamum indicum
AAAGAGTGTCTCTTAGGTTGTATCGAGAAAGGAGATTAATAAAAGATACATGGTGAGATGTCTTATCCGAATGACTAAATGAAATAAGCTTGTTACTTTAGAAATTTCAAGTCACATCATAGAATGAAATTTTAGTATGGGGTTAGCTAAAACTTCTATTGGTGCCTTATAAAGCGTCAAAGGTATTCTCCTGACATGCTATTTTCTTATATTGGTTCCAGAATCAATTTTTCATCTCTGGTCTATCAGGTGATGAACTGATTCACAATCGTGTTTTAGAAGCATTATATAGGCGTATCATGCGAGCTCACAATGAGAAGAAGTGTTTCAGGGTTATTATTGTAATACCTCTTCTACCAGGTTTCCAGGTACACCTTTCTCTGTTGGTCAGATCTATTTTCTGTTTTTTTTTTTATTGTGTTTCTTAATCTGTCAAATATTCAACAGGGTGGTGTTGATGATTCTGGTGCTGCATCTGTCAGAGCCATTATGCATTGGCAATATCGGACAATATGCAGAGGACATAATTCGATACTGCATAATCTATATGACCTTGTTGGGCCTAGAGTGCATGATTATATATCCTTCTATGGTCTGAGAGCATATGGCAGACTTTTTGATGGCGGCCCTGTTGCCACCAGTCAGGTGAATATAATTTCATCTCTCTCTTTCTCCTGACCATGGGAATCCAGTTCCTAAATTGTAACTCTTCTTCGGCAACTTCTTTCCACACTGAGTTCTAGAATCATAGAAACTTGTACGGTTGTCAAAATATGGAGGTGGTAATATCAATCTTAGCTCTTTCTTACAGAAGACTGCAAATCTTGCATGCTTAATTCTCCTATGACCTTTTTGCGCCTGGGTTTCTTTTCCTTTCCCACGTCTATTGGAACCTTGCTTGGGGATGGATGTATCTATAACCTGGATACTGATGTTAACATGATTTTCTCAGGTGTATGTTCATAGCAAGATCATGATTATTGACGACCGTATGACATTGATGGGCTCTGCTAATATTAATGACAGAAGTTTGCTTGGTTCTAGAGATTCTGAGGTATGACTGAATTCTTTCTGAAACTGATTTCCTTTAGACATGAATGCAATATTGTTAAAGAGCTGCTAAAAATTGGAAGTTACCACAATTGCTGAGCGAATTGAAATGGAACTTCTCCAATTAATTAGACGAGCTCCCAGTGTTAGCCTTGAGAAACCCGTGTTAGAATTTGCAGAGAGGGGTCCAAAGTCAGAAAAAGTAATTGCGGCTTCTCTTCCCCTTATGGCCACAATACCATGCCTCATGCATTTGTTTTGCTAACCCAGCTGCTGAAACTCAAGACCATACAAGACTTAGTTGAAGACCCCCACCCCCACCCCCACTCCCTCTCAACGTTGTCCTGAATTATAACTAATTGATGGTGTTAGTCTAATTTCAATGCATGCCTGACATTATGTAGTTGGGCCTATGCTCATTCCCCTTTGGTCGTTCATCTCGAGTTCTTTTGTTTCTCATCTGTGCATAAAGATATGACGGAAAGAGGAAAAAAAAGCCATTGTTGAATTTTTGCTGATTATTAGTTTCATTCTTCCAGATTGGTGTGCTTATCGAGGATAAAGAATTTGTTAATTCGTTGATGGGAGGCAGTTATTGGAGAGCTGGAAAATTTGCTTCGAGTCTCCGCATATCTCTATGGTCAGAGCACCTTGGTCTTCATGCTGGAGAGGTTGAATTCATCAATAGACAAAGCTACAAATACTGACCATGCATTGAATTCTTGTTCAATGGTTAATACTGATCGTAAGAAAATAAACTGGCTGTGAGTTCTTTCTTCATGCTTTGACACACTATCTCCTACCATTTGTAGGTTAATCAAATTCGAGATCCGGTGATTGATTCAACCTATAAGGACATATGGATGGCAACTGCAAAGGTGAGAAACTGAGGATTATAATATGATGTAGCGGTCATATCAAACACTATTGGTACTGTTTGGAATCTAACGCATCAAACATTCTGAATTTCCCATCGGGAATCCAAATCTAACAAATGGTTCAAATGTGACAGACAAATACAATGATCTACCAAGACGTGTTTTCCTGTATTCCAAATGATCTCATACATACAAGGTATGGTGGCTAAGCTACTATCTTTACTTGCTTTGGTATTCAAGTTGAGTTTGTTTTACTTGATGTGATTGCATACAGGGTTGCGCTCCGACAAGGGATGAGCTTCTGGAGAGAAAAAGTTGGGCAGACGACCATTGATTTAGGAATAGCCCCAAAGAAGTTAGAAACATACGTAAATGGAGATGTTAAGGGCACAGATCCTATGGAAAGATTAGAATGTGTGAAGGGACATCTGGTGTCGTATCCTTTGGAATTTATGTGCAAAGAAGACTTAAGACCTGTATTCAATGAAAGCGAATACTATGCATCACCCCAAGTTTTTCATTAAGCATAAGGAGCAGTCCATGTACTCTAATAATTGGAGAGTTTCCATTCATGCCACAGGATTTATTTATGTACTTTAAGCAGCACCCAAGATGAAGTACTTGGAGGAAAGAAGTTGAAAAGGTGTGAAATTATGTACTTTGTCTTCCTGTAAGAGACATTATTCTTCTTCATGATTTCTTACCTTTTTTCTTCTTTTCTCTTCTATTTTTTTTTTTCTTTTGGAAAGAACAGTATTTCTCATTGTTTAGAACTATAACCCAAAAGAAAAAAAAAACAATCGTTTTGGACATGTAGAAACTCTGTACTCCATTTTTGAATGAATTTTTTGTCCGGAATATAGATGTTGAAATATTTTGAGTATGATGATAAATATCAGTTACATGCTATATTTGGGTCAAGAGGTGCAGCCAAGAAGTAAATATGATGATCAAATCAAGTAATTATCAATAATCCAATTATTCGTACAAGTTGAAATAAATATCAGTACTACACTGGGCTTTTGGTCTTCATTCAAACTCCTACGGGCTACGGTACATAACTAAAGAGAGAAGGGTAAATTATACAGACACTTTATGAAATTATGTTTAAATATACAAATTCTTCCTATTCTTTTGTAAAATCATAATTATTTGTTTGAAGTTATAATTGGAATTACAACTACACCTCTTATTTAAATGTAAGACTTATATAATATTTTTTTTGAAAAAATATTACACTAACATCATTTAAAGGTATGGTTGTAATTTTATGGAGTATTTGTATAATTAGCGTAATTTCGTAGGGGTAAATGTAATTTGAGTTATTTATTATAATATTGTAAAAACAATAATAATTTGCAATTATATCCCAAAATGGGTTAGTAGCACTAACGACTCCCTTGGTTCTCCAATAGCATCTGAGAATAAGTTTGACATAGATATGATGAACGAGACATTGACATCGAATCCACAAGGTATGTTATTATCACACAAAATACTAGTTGAATTACCTACGTTAAATACAGATACCTATTAAATAACTTATCCTTCTATATCTTTTTTTGCTCGAACATTTAACGGATAAAGAGTATTAGAATGTCCCAAAATTTCAATTGGTCTACAACACTACTATACGCACCTCTTCTCTTTCAGGTCAACAATAAAGCACCAGAATTCCTAATGGGATAGACTGGCCCCAAGCACAGGCAAGACAACAAATTCGTATCCAATCACAACAAAATCAAGCTCCATCGTATTAAAATAATGTTCCAAAATAGGGTCGCAGATGCCAAAATAATAAAGCCAGTATTTGAATATATTTTTTTGGTTGTATGTAATTTTCAACTTTATTAGTTGTTAAAAATTAATCTAATAGTAATATACTTTTATTATAAAAATTCAAAATATTATAAAATTTAAAATAATAAGTATTATTAATTAATTAATATATTATATTCTTAATTAATAATTAACAAAAATTGAAAAAGAAATAAAAAATTGGCCCGAGTCGTTAGTTTATGTGCCAAGTCTTTAGTGCTACTAATGACTTGGTGTTGACAGTGGCACTAACCAAATCAACCAAAACTAAAATAAAACTTAAAAAGAAATTTGCCTTAATTTTGCAATTCTCTCAAGTTTGCGATATTCTTATAATTTTTTTTTTAATAATATTTAAATAAATAACTCAATGTAATTTACGCTAAAAAGAAATGTTATTGTGGGCGAAGTTGATAGTTGGTGGGTACTCTGCGCGCTCCCGCGCTTGCCAAAAGGTACCCGACCTGACCTCCTCCTCCATCCCAATTCCTCTCTTGGAATGGGCTCTCTCTGTTATCACACACACTTGAGATTTCATATCAATCTGGTTTTTTAGTTCTCATCTTTTGGCAAATAGTGATATTCGGATTTTCTACTGTGGAAGTGGAAGTGATTGAAATGGGTACATCTGCAGTAAGTGCGGGCGCATTGGTTACTTTACAAGAACTGAATCCGTCTTCCCCCAACTTCAAGGAAGGTGCCTCCTTTAGGGTTACTGGAAAGTGCGTACTACTATACCAACCTTTTTCACTTCAATTTACTACCTCAACTTCCTCTTTTACTTATTTTTTTTCATTCTATATGATGTGGATTCCTGGTGATGTGATCATGTCGAATACAAACATATGAAACCACTTCCGGAATGGGCATTTGGATTTTGAAGTCAATTTGTCAAAAGCTGTCATTGATTTTGTGGTGCTTGATTTCATGTGACTGCTAAAGAAAAAAGGTGTTAGATTCTGGTTATTGGATTGCTGGCTGAATAATTGCTTTGGAATCTTCTCATGAGTTATAGCTAGCTTTCTATCATGAGTAAGCTAGAAAAAAATGTTTTATGATTTTCTGGTAAACAAAGAAATTATAGATCCTAGTTCTCCGTCACTCTTATAGTCGGACCTCTGTTAAAGCATGTTTAATTTGTTATAGCATACATTTCGCAATTACGTTAGAGTTTGATAGATTGTTATCCTCTTTTATTTCTAGGCTGCAAGACTATGATTTGGAGACAGCAGTGGCTGTGATTGTTGATGGAGATGCTCGCTTAAATGTTGATACAAAGCATTTGAAGCTCAATCTTCGTTCTGGTTCTATGTATCAGTTCATCGGAGAACTACATATTGAACCAAATAATGAGGTATATGATTCATATTTTCCTCTGAGATGTTGATATTTGCCTCAGCTTATGAGCATGTACTACCCTCTCTAGCTTATATTCTGTTATGGATAGCATGGATCATGGCCCATTTAAACCATCTCACCTTGTAGCATTATATGTGGGCGACTTGTTTATTGTTGTTGCTGGGTGACCTCTTCGAACACAGCAGTTGTGATGATGATAAAATGTGCTGTTTTGTTTTCTACTCTTGATTTACTGGATCAGTTTTCCAATTTCAGGCATTTCTTAGGGCTCGAGTGGGTAGAAATGTAGATGGACTGGACATTAACCTCTACCGTCAGTCACTGCAGCTCCTGAGGGAGTTTCAAGCTGAGCAAATAAATACTCGAAATGGTTAAAATGCAATGGTTCCTGCCAAAGGTAAGTACGCCATCGAGTTGACTTAGTCGTATTTAGGATTACTAGCCTCCTAAAATGAATGCATACTTGACTTTTTAAAGCTCTACATAGAATTTATATGACAAGTTCATCCAAAATGCACATGATTGTGAGACCAGCTGAACTTCATTAAAATTGTAAGAGAAGTTCAATAAATGCTGCCAACTTGTACCAGCTTTTCACCATGCCCTGATCCCTTGTTGATGTTTGCTAGTACTCATTTATTTCAGAGCGGAACTACGTTAATTTTTATCACAGATGACACCAAGTTCATCTATACTTAACTGCTGAACAACTTCTCAGCCTAGATTTTTAAGTTACACGTTTTGCAGTTACATGTTGGGTTTGAGGTTCTGTACTTCTTCACTATTTTAGTCATCAAAGACTAACTTCATGCAACTGAATTTGCAGCTCTTTTGTTAAATCAGAATCAGATTGTGCATGAGGCTGATCCCAGCAGAGTTGTGAACCAAATACAGCAGAGTGGTTTAATGTGGCTTTCTTTCAATCACTTTAACAAACCATGGTGGACATCACTGTTAGGCCAGCCATATTTTATGTTATCCAGAATGTTTGAGAAGGACCCTTCAACTATCCTTGAAACTCATATAATGCATTACAAAAGTTGCACTACAAACTATCATATAATGCATTTGTCTATCTAAATCCACCAATCAAAAGTTGCACTACAAACTTTTCATACAGATGATTTTGCAGCTGTAATAAATAATGTGGAGTTGTCAAGATCTGTGGGGTCATTTGCTGTCCACTATGGACCAAATGTAATCTAACGCCCAAAGGTTACAATTTCTTGATCAATGTCATCTCTGCAAAAAGACAACCCTTAACCTCGGCCCTTGGTAAGAGATTAGGTACAATGAGGTCACCCCTAATTAGATATTTCTAAATTTAGGGCCATTTGTGGTGGAAAATGATCATAGATTTTTCTTGGGATTTATTAATCATCAATCAACCCCATTAGATTCTATATTAACAACAATGCATGGTTTCTTCCCTTTGTTTTTTCTCTTATATAAAAACCAACACTATGTACTATAATTTAATATAATGATAAGATTATGAATTCTTATCAACTGCTCAACCTACGACCGACTTTAGTTTACTTTGTTTATCAACCACCAAAATATTATTGTTAATTTGCAAGGATTATATTATATCCAGGCACAATGTTTAATATAAATGTCATATTCCGATAATTACCTGTCATTAGACTATGATATGTTTGTAATAATGCTAGGTCATTATTAACCTGATATCTTAAACTATAGCCTCCTGCAACTTTAGAAAGTGCGACACATTATCAAACTCGGGTTTAATATTTATGTGTCTATTTAACTCGTCCAACAAGAAAAATACGTTGTTCAGGGTTGTAATATATATTTTTTAGAAAGCGATAAAAAGAAGTTACATAACATTAGTTCTTTCACTTATATTTCATCTATTTGAATTTTGGTAAGAATTAAATGTAATATTTGAAGAAATATAGAGGTAGCTATTTCATGTAATAAAAAATAGTGGGCAGCACTTGATTTTGGGGTTTATGTAATTTAAACTTTCCCAGCATAGGCATGCATATGCTTTGTTGTCTGTACTCAGGCCCCTACACATGGTCTAGAGACAAGAATGGAGTGTAAGGTGTCTGAATCATCTCTACCTTTGTATCTCAGTTTAAGCCGCCGGCCCTTCACCGGAATTTGGCTGGAAAGTGGACTATTCCGGCAGTTTGCAGGATTTTCTTGAATCTGATCAAGTTCCAGCAAAAGAGGTAGTTTCTTCATATTTTTCTTGTCAGGGATGAATGAAGTTCTAAATCCTGCTGCAGAAAATATACTGCTTCTTGATGCAACTTATGTATGAGTTTGTATTGTGAAGGTTCAACTTTTCTAGTTTTGCTTGTGGTTTGTTTCTTTAGCTGTTAGAAAACGCAGATTTTGAGTTTCTTTCAAGGTTTTTCGGGTCTTCAAGAACTCTGAATATTGAACTCTGCCTGCTATTTTAAAATTTCTTGGTTCTTCCTTTTGTTCCATGTGTGTGTAAGAGAAGGCAATATCTATCTGTACAATAATGTTAGACAATACTTAAGTTTCAGGTTAAAACCGATCAAATTTATCGATATCTTACCTTTTTAATGAAGCCCAAATTGATTATTTGCAGACCCAGGCATTATTGTGTTACTGAGAAGATGGTGCAGTTGTCTGCTCTATTCCACACTTTTTCAAAGAACATCACAAGTGGACCTGGGAAGAAGAGTAGACATGGTGTTGAAAGAGAAGCTGCCATTCACCTGGCAAAGGAAGCAAAGAGGCATGAACTGGTGTTGACTGCTTCCGGTGTTGCTACTGCCAGAAATCAGAAAAATTTTGCTGCTGCTTACTCGAAACAAGGGAAGAAAGGGCTTAATCAGGATCGCTTCATTGTCTGGCAGGTACTAAAATCACATTGCAGTTTGATCCGTAGTTCCGTACTACATGTTTTCTTCTACTATGTGGTTCTGATCTTTTCAAGGACGGCGTTTTGATCTTAGGAGTTTGGATGCCAAGAAGACATGATTTTCTGTGGTGTTTTTGATGGGCATGGACCATGGGGACATCTAGTGGCCAAATGCATTAGAGAATTGATGCCATCGTTGTTGCTGTGCAATTGGCAAGAAGCTGTTGAACTAAACGGACATGATGCTGATTACAGCTTGGGACTAGACAGGAACAAGGCCCAGTTTGATATGTGGAAGCAATCTTATTACAAGACTTGTGCTGCTGTTGATCAAGAACTCCAGCGACATCCTGGAATCGACTCTTTTTACAGTGGTAGCACAGCTTTGGCACTTGTCAGGCAGGTAAGAACTAAGCAGCATCAGTTCTTGGTTCTTTTCTTTGTGCCCAAAGATACATTTTGTCTGAAGCTTTTGGAATTGTATTTTTCCAGGGCGATCTGATGATAGTTGCAAATATTGGAGATTCTCGGGCTGTACTAGCAACTACCTCTGACGATGGAAGTTTGGTTGCAACTCAGCTCACAGTTGACCTCAAACCAAACTTACCTCGTTAGCTCTCTTTTGTTTCTTGATCTCATCTCTTGTCCATGCATCATTATGAAAGTGTCCTCAGTTTTTTACCTTCTAAGCAACTACAAGAGTCTAATGTTTGCGTTCATGGTCACAGATGAGAGCAAACGAATAGCACAGTCGAGAGGGAGGGTATACGCTTGCCCTGACGAACCAGCAGTACACAGAGTTTGGATGCCAAACGGGCAGACAGTAAAAGGTCCAGGCTTAGCCGTATCAAGAGCTTTTGGTGATTACTACATCAAAGAATTCGGTGTCATCTCTGAGCCAGAAATAACACAAAGAAGCATAACTATCAGAGATCAATTCGCTATTTTGGCTACAGATGGGGTAACGTAACATGCCATCGTTATACATGAAATAAATGTGTTTTCTTGAATTCTGCTATAATATGAAGATCTGATGTTGTGTTTTTGAGAAACTGACAGCACATTTCTCAGGTTTGGGATGTCATCTCTAATCAAGAAGCAGTAGAGATCGTTGCTTCGACACCAGAAAGGGCGGAGTCGGCTAAGAGGCTGGTTGAACATGCAGTTTGTGCCTGGAAAAGGAAAGGAAAATCCAATGTGATAGACGACATTTCAGCTGTCTGTCTCTTCTTTCATCATTCGATTGCTTCTGAAGCAGTCGACGACGTTAAACTAAACAAGAACTATGTCTGAACGTTCAACTTATTGTTGTAGTCATGTCTGAAAGCTCATGCTTTCAGAACTTCCTTACAACTTAGATTAAAAGACACACATAATCACCATTACGGGATATTTATATGTACTCGCATTTGGTCATAACTTGGTCTTTTTACGTGTTTGAAAGCTCAAATATCCAATGACAAACAATGTTTCACACACCTGATCTCACAATTTTCTGTCGAATTATAGACACGACAGATTGAAATAATACGATTAATCTATTTTCTTGAAGAAGTATTTGATTGTGAGACTATCAAGTCCTTTGTCCCCATAAAATTATAATCCAAATCCTATTTTATAGGATTTGAACCAATTAATTACAGATCAAAAATACTTGTGGTGGTGGACAGTTCAACGAAAGCGATCAATTACATCATATGCATCACACTTATTCTGTGATTGATTTGATTCGACCAAATCTGATTTGAAGAAGGTCCCAACCACAAAACAAAGTCGTTCCCAAGTATAGCGTGCAAGAATCTTTCATGTGTATACCATGAAACATGTAATTATCAAATGATTTAATTAGTTATCAGTTTCGCCAATAATACTACATTGGTATCCATTTCATGATTTTTATGTTATCTTGTTTTGTAATGATTCAATATATTTTATCTTTATTTGAATCAATTCACTTTCATTTTCATATTTGATTAGCAAAATTAGTATTTTGTTATTATTTGAACAATTTCTAATATCTTTATTTGTCAATATATATGTAGAGAAACTCATTATTAAATAACTTACGTTAAGAGTCAAATCCTGAGAAATAGAAATTTTCACAGTAAATGATAATTTTTTGAATTTAATCGAGATATTAATTTGATTGCAAAAATTTCATATTTATATTATAACTTTTCAAATTTTAAATCGGAAATTCAACTGACATATTTATATTATATTGTTAAAAAAAAATTGCAAGTCTACCCCAAAATAGAGTAGACTTGCAAACATACCATGAATAGTTAACTGAGCTAATAATTCATTTTATTTATTTTATTTTATTATTTTAATTATGGGCTGAGTCGTTAATTCGATTAATTGAGTCATTTATAATTAATCCAGTGCCATGACACTAAAGGCAAAATTGGGATGTCAATAAAAATATTAGTGTAAAGTGGGTGGTTCTTGAATTTAATTATGTGATTTGATTTCCCATTTCCATCGCCCAATAAAAAATGGCTATTTTTCCTTGACTTGAACTTGTTAAATAAATTATTTTAAAACGTATGTATGGAGTATGGACAAAAGATTCACAATCGTCAACCAATATTTACTATTTTTCGTGTTATAAAAAACGTGTTTCTCATTTTTATCCACAACCATTGTCAATTGGTGAGATGTTAAATCTAGCAATCAATTCACATTTAAAAAGAGAAGCATAGTGTCAGTGTCCATCCAATTTGGAAATTTGTTGTCAGTTATAGAAATATATTTGAGTTTCTAAAATTGTCAAAAAAAATTTATTCAGATCAAATTTAACCGAATCAAACCAATCATAAAGTAAGTGTATCACACTTGTTATGTGATTGGTCACTTTTTCTTAACTGTACACCAATCATACAACAAGTATATTATATTTGCTATATAATTAATTCAAATTTAGTCGGATCAGGTTGGGAGCCGAATTTCCCACCTGATATTTGTTGTGCTTTACACCCCTAACTTGCCACATTTTCCACCTTAATTAGGTTGTAGCACTCTGCCAAAACAACTTTTTACCAAATATGCTTTACCTCTTTTTCCTTCTAAACTTTCTTTTTCACTTGTTAATTACGCCAAAAAGTTGTCTTGTAAATTATTGTTTCTCATTATCATTTCATTTCCTATGGCTAAATATGTCCTTTGAGCTATAATTGTTTGAATTACTGAGTGTTTGCAATATAGAGAGATTTGGAGTAAGCACAAATTAAGTCATCAAATATGAATAAACTATTTGGATTACATCACTGTCATTAATCGAGAGCATGATTCTCGACAATCAACTTTAATATCCAAAGAGACGTTAAAGGAATTACCTGATGAAATTACTGAAATACCCTTATGAAACTATTAAACATAGTCGTATTCGATGAAATTTTGGACAAGATGGTCGGGAGGGCCGCTTTCATCTAGATTAGATGGATAGTAGAAATGGGTCCATAGATCATTTGAGGAGGTTGGAATTTCTAACAAAAAGTAAGATTACGTGTATTTTAGTATGTTTGAACATATTAAGAACTGTAATTCTAACTTATTATGAAATAAACAAGACTATATATTTATGTTCTGTTGTGTCAGTTTGTATTTTGATCAACTCTGTAATTAATCTTACTATAGTAAATAATGGCATGAATAGTTTATAATTATACCAAAATATAAGAAAAATTGTTTTGTAATTTGCATTGAAAATAAATAAATAGATAAGTTTAAGAGCTATTATTTTTGGGTTTGAATGAGGGGTTGGGGTAGAGATAGGGGCAGGGGGTAGGGGTAGGGGTAGGGGAGTTTCCCTCTCAAGTTAAATGAGATAACTAATAAGAGCATATGATTCTCATGGAAGCTGTGAGCTTTTCTTTCCTATGCCTAATGCTAATGCTAATGCTCCTCCTCTACTACTACTGCTTCTTCCCTCCATTTTTCCTTCTTTACCTGCACACCATTCTCCTCCCTTCTGCCCCATGACGACGCCTTTTCAACTCCTAAATGACTCCGATTTTGATCAGATCGTATCCGATGGATTTGTGTCTATATGCGACTACGGTCCTCTCCTCTCCGGTTCGTATGACTAACCTGTTTAGTTCGGAATCAAGGAAAATGAAAGACGTTTATTTTCTGATGAGATTGATGTCGCCACTTCAACTTCACATGTTGCAAATTGCTTTGTTTTCTAACCCCTTCTTATTCTCTGCTCTTTTTCCTTAGTCTTTGCTTCACGTGCTCTAACTCAATTTCTCTTCTTTTTTTTGGAATTGCATCATCACGTCTAATAACAATCTTTCCTTACATATATTTGTGACTTGAACTTCGTTTCTCTTTTGATTTTTGGTTCAAATGCTTTGTCATGATGATTATGCAGAGAGGAGCGCGAGGAGTATGTTCCCAAGTTTGATAAATTTTAGATTGGCGAAATTGAGTGGATTTAGGAGAGTATTTGCTCATGTTGCTCCTATTTTTTTCGAGCTTGGCATAGCTAACCCTGAAACCAAGGTGCTGCTTCTTTTTACTTTGCTAATTTGTATTAATAATCTTATGTTCTGAAGACCTTTTCATGGGCTATTTATGAAACTTCTAAATAGTAAGTGAAGATTTGGTTAGATTGTATATACTTGCAGTTTTCCATGCAGACTTTGTAGTATTGCTGGTATTATGCAGGGCCCTTTTTCTTTCTTCTTTCTTTTCCTTTCAACGTATCCTGATCTTTTAGCAAGAGTTACCGGATTTTAGGCAGAGTGCTTTGTGAATGATGCAATAATGAATTATGTAACAGGAGATATCAAAATTGAGCGTGGAGCCATGTGAAAGTGAAAGTCTTATAGTTGCCACTTTTGAGATACCGAGATCAGAGGTGATTCTTTTTGCTATTAAAATTTAGATTTTACCTTGATAAAATGATATTAACTTGGGTTTTGCTTCTCAACTCAGATACCATCTTTTATTGAGAGGGAGCAAGAATTCCGTTTTCTGGCTGTAAGTTGGATATTATTAGTTTCTTTTTTGAAGTGTTGCAGTCAAGGTATAAAATATTGCTTGCCGATAATAGTAAATGTTGCTTTTGTTTTTTTTTTTTCTCTTTAGGTGACACTAGAAACACTTAATGGTTTGTTTTACACTACTCCTGCGGTGAGCTAGATTAGACTGCTCTATTGGTAAGTTGGATATTATTAGTTTCTTTTTTGAAGTGTTGCAGTCAAGGTATAAAATATTGCTTGCCGATAATAGTAAATGTTGCTTTTGTTTTTTTTTTTTCTCTTTAGGTGACACTAGAAACACTTAATGGTTTGTTTTACACTACTCCTGCGGTGAGCTAGATTAGACTGCTCTATTGGTTGTCTATAACATAACTATCTCGTTAATTTGTTTCATGACAATCTGTTTTGCTGCATTCATTCAAGTGCAGGTATTATGTGCCCGTTACAGTGATGAAGAATACTTGGTAAACAGATGTAGAGGTGATTTCTCACTTCCCTGAGAAGCACAGATAATTCAATGTTTTTATATACGGGAACTTTTGTTCGGGATCAGATAGCATACAAAAAGTTCAATCTCCTAAGTTTCTTCTCTTCATCTATCAGATGAGTTTCCTAGTTGTTAGGTGTAGTATTCAAGACTCTGTTTCACATGTGAGTTCCTCTAGACAGGATGACCAATTACTACACCATAGAGCCAAGACTTATTCTAGAAGGCGAAGATTAGGGATGAACTTGGCATTGTCCTTTATTTTGTATAACATACGCACGCAAGAAGTTTATTGATTAATAATCTTGGGGACATCTGGAGCAGGAAGCAGAGAGATCTTCTCTCAGCGATATGGACGATATGGCATTCACAAGATTTGGGTAGATGACATATTACCCTGTCGGGTTTATCTCCGGCACTGGTGAGTACTACAACTATTTGGCATTGTTGCTTCTCCTATGGCGAAGTTGGTATATATACCTTGCATCATTGAAATTAAAAAACCATCACAAAGTATTATAGTTGCCAACAGTCACTGACCAATGTGAGGATATTGTTCTGCAGTGTCCTGGCAGCACAGAACCTACATCACATTGCCTACAATAACTTCCTGGATCATACATTCCTTGGGGATCGTAAAACGACCATCCGTGAGTACCTTTGGACTACAGCTTCAGGCATAATGGAAGAGGAGCCGCCTCTACAGCTAAAACACATATTTGGTGGTTGACATGAAATTTCTCTTCAATGCGTCTGTCGAAACTTGAAGCAGGCACTTCTTGTTTGCACATAGTAAAAATCAAGGAGCATCTTTTGTTCGAAATTATAGAAACCTGGAAATTATTTACTTTGTTGTATTGACTTACATCGTTGGATCAGATTTAACATAGATTTTCCTCCTATTCTTTGTAACTAGCTTGTCTGAAGTTGCCTTCAGATACTTTGGCGTAAGAGGAAATCAACCTGATATATCGACTTCTTCTACAAATTATTCAAATTCAAAGGAAATCAACCAGATACGTTGACTGTCTTATCCAGCTTATTCAAATTTGCTCACGACTTCTATACTGCTCTTTTCTTTTAGGGGAATCTCCGAAAAACAAGATCGAATGTTAGAATCCAAATGCTCCATTTATTATTGAAGGTAATATGATAGAGCAAAATCGCAACTAGAACTATATAATTTTGTCTGAGAAGTTGAGTCCAATTCCTGTTAATGGCAAGAAATGACTGTCTACAAGAATCTTAAGAAATCAGCTTAAAAGCCAATAGCCTTTTAGGTATACATCCATTCTGCAGAGCGTTAAAGCACTCCACTTTTCACATTAGGATATACATACTCTAGACAGAGTCCCCCATACAATCAGTATTACAACAATTTCTACTTGCCAATTGCAGGCACAACCGATGTATATGCTCGGGCTCATCTATCCACCACATAACCAGAATCTAACTCATCTTCTAGCTGTTTAATCAATAGTTCCATCATTTTCTTGTACATTGGCATATAATGATCATTTATCATAGTCCTTGACAGTCGGAGCTTACTGTATAAATCTCTTGGTGTCTCGTATATCCCAACTTGCTCTTCAGCCAGGTCATCATGACTTTGATCGGTTGACTCAGTCAGAGGTACAGAGATTATATGCATTATTCGGCCAGGAGGGTAGAAGTGGTGATTGTCAGAAACATCTGATGAAGAGATGGGAGTATGGCTTTCAACAGCGTCTGCAAATACCTTCTCCTCTTCAGTTATTTCCTTTGCCACAGCCTCTTCTTCTTCCTGGACTTGGGCATCAACTTCACTCCCCTGCCTCTTGAGTTCTTTCTCCAGTTCATACCACAACTGACCTTCAGTAATCTCCTCAATGGTGGATGTGGAAACTACTTTATCCACCTGAATGAGATCTTCATCTTCATCAGTCTCGTCGTGCGTAGTTTCAGTGCCGCTTGAAGAACAATAGTCTGCATTATTTATGTCAGAATTGCTGCTTATTACTTCTGTTACAAGAGATTCTGATGTTCTTGCAGTGATAAGAGGAAGCTCAGGCAAGTCATCTGTTACAGAATTTGATGAAGGGGCATTAGCACGTCGTCGGGGACCCATGCATGTCCATGATGATATAGAAGAGCGAGTCTTAACAACCGCCTGGGCCACATCTTGTGCACGTTTCATCACAACCTATTATACCAAGCACAGAGATCAGGTCTCATGGTGCAAAATTAAGGAAATATCTACACAATCTACATTTGGTCCATTTTGCTTCATGAGTAAACAAAAAGGAAATTACCCTTAGTTGTGACGGCATACGTTGATAAGTCAATTGAAAATTATCTTAAAAAGAAGAAAAATCTTGGAACCTACTTATGCTATGAAGAAGCCAAGGACTCAAGATTTTGCAGCATCTTACCTGAGTGCTGCTTGAGACAGGGCGTAAAAGTGCACCTGCACCAGCAACCCTTGCCTTTGCATTTGATATTGATGGTAGACGGGAACCAAGTGCAGTGGCAGATCGATAGATGACATTCAAAACTCTGTTGCGCTCAACTTGATCACGGAGATCATTTAACCAAGACGATGCTGTTACCTAATAAAAAATGAATAGGAGGATTTGCAAGTTTCAAAGGCCAAGAATGCAAATGAAATTAACATTCCAAAAGACAAAGTCGGTTTCTTATGATTCTCTGATACAGATGCAAATCAACATACCTCTGAACGAAGATCATCCACAGAAGCAGCTGAAAATGTAGGAACCAGATCAGAACCATTGATTATTGTGGTAATGAAGTTTTTCCCTGATTCTGCCAACTCCCATGTCATGCAGGCAGCTGTAAGAGAGGCAATTCACAAAAATATATCATAGACCACATTATAGCAATTATATAAATAAGGAGCTATTAGAGAAAGAAACAATGAAGAACAAGTCACAACATGCCTGGTGCAAAAGTAACACAAGTTGTTGCAGAAAATTCAGTTTGTTCCCGAAGAATGTATGTTAGCAATGCAGCTGTACCACCACCAAGTGAATGGCCAACAATCTGAAATCAAATGAGGCCATGGTAAAGAAATAAACAAGAGTCTGTCCACATGGATGGAAACTAAAACATGTATGCATGCATGTATTTGATAATAACTTCTGGAAGAACAAAGGCTAATAATGATGCCCAAGGGCACCAAGAAGTTAGTGATGGAAATAAATAGGGCAAGACTGTACTTCTGCTTTCTAATGCTGAGTGTGCGTGTGCATATGTACGTCTGCATGTGTGTGTGAGAGGTAGGGGGATTGTCCTAGCAAATAGAGAATGAGGAAACAAGAAGTCCCTACCTTCACCTCATAGTCAGGATTTTGTTCAAGAGCCTTGAGCAAAGATGGAGTACTTAGCTTAGCTATCCACCGAGCTGCAGCAACCATCCCACAATGTGCGTATCCCAAAACTAGATTGCTTATGCCACCATCATGCAAAACTGAATGGTGAAAGGGGACCACTGCACCTGTTGCTGCGGTCAATGTATCTTTAATGCTGTGAGTACCGCGAATCAAGAGAAGGAAGCACTTTGACTTTTCATCACATAAAATTGTAAAGGCAGGCTTCAGAATCTGCAAAACAAACTTAAATATCAAAATCCGTCGAGATAAGTAACAACTGTAGATATATGATAGCAATCACATACCCCTGCTTTGGGCTTCTGAAGAAGAACATTTGCCTCCGAGAATCCAGCAGATACCAAAAATACTGGAAAGGGCTTCTTGGAGAAAAGCATGCATAAAGTCAGCAATTTCAAATAGTAATACAATTGATCAATGATCTCAGGGCCCTTCAGTCGCACAGAATTTTCACCAGCATACACTCTTGCAACTTGTAAATTACCCTGCAAGATAATTATACCCTATACATTCAACTTTTGGTAAAATTTCACAACTACCAAAACTAAGTTATGATCATGACACAATATAAAAGGCACAAGTTCCTGCACTGAGATTTTGAGCTACTAATGTCTATCTGAGCAATTTGCTTGTTACACACTATAAAATCAATATCACATTCTTGGTCAAAGCCTTGCAGTGAAGGTTATAAGCACGAAAAGGAACTGCATCCCAGAGCACTGAGAAAAGACAACTAATACTACATTGACATAAATGTACAACGACGCAAAACTATCTTGCAACTATAAATCCAACTTGTTCTGAGTGAAGAAAAGTTGATTACATGCTTACAGCATTTGCAATCTCTCAACACGGCAAATCCACTACAGAGACAAATGCCTAACTATACAACTTCATTGTACACAAGTATTAATCCATATTATGCTAATTTACTTTGAACTCCACAAGTCACGGTCACTGAGAGAAAATTGTGATTTTTGCACAATATCCAAAAGAGATAAATCGAGTATAACTAAATTCAGTACTCAAAACGGCTACCTGACCCTATTAAACGCCAGTCATTTGATGAAAATGTAGTATGAAATATCCAGTTTATGTAGAATAACCACAAATATGACACAGAAAACAAACTAAAAACGCAGAGAATCCCTAACCTGCCTGCGAATAAGATAATTAATTCCGAAAGCCAAGTCACCGATCGGCCATTTCCCCAACGTCTCCGAGTATGTAAACCTCAGAGTCTCCGCCAGCGTGGAAATCGTCTCCAGCCAAGTAGCTGGCGCCTGAGCTGGCCTCCGCGACAACCTTTTCTTCTCCGATCTACTCTTGGATTTCGAATAATCGCCGCCGCCGGAATCTTCTCCCTCCGCAGCCGATGACATCCGTCGGCTCAGTACGTAGTACAGCAGCACAACCGCCCCGGCCGCCGTCGCCATCGTCGTAGCTGCCATCGGAGTATCTCCCTTCACACAATCAACAATCAAAAAATTCACAAATCACTGTACACCTATATATACACACATAATCCGAAGAAATTACTACTAAGACGCGGAAGTTTCTGCTCTTTCACATATGTATAATCTATTGATTGATTATGTATTTGCAATTGTTTGTGTTATGCAGACACAAACAAGGAACTGAACAGAAGCAGAGTAAAGCTCTAAGGCAAATCAAGAAATGACGGCACTACCCTGCTCTGAATTTCAAATACTTTCCTACCTTTAAATATTGAAAGACTAATTAAATAATTTTTATTGCATCAAACTGATAATTACAAAACTAAATATGGAGATAAAGATTTATAATTACTAAAGAACTCAAATACAATACTCTATAATCATAAAAATTTTGATAATTAAATAAATGTAATTTTCATTTTCTAATACGTCTGTCTGAAATATATTTTTCTATATATATATATTAATGCTAGTACAAATTTATACTGGAGGGATAGAATGGTCATTTGGAAGTGAGAATGTGCTTTGCGTTGGGTAAAGGAAGGTGAAGTGCGTACGTTAAGTGGCGGTGGAGGAGTTATCGGGTGTTGACGGTGTGGGAGGGTAGGGTAGGAACTGGGGTAGTTAATTAAGTACGCTGTCTGTCCCGTGATCGACTTTGCCGGTGGGCCCACTATGTCTTAAGGTTTCCTTCCCCTTTGCTTGTCTGAAAATATGGGTTTCAACAAATGGGTGAGCCCAATATTATTGGGCTCATTGTTACTATTCGGCCCATTTAATATTTGTTTTCCTCCCACCACACCCCCAACGCTGATTCTTGCAGTTTTCGCGCCGCCAGCTCGACCGCCACCTCCGGCACCGCACTGCCGCACCTTCTACACGGTTTGAAGGGAACACCCACAAACAAAAGAAAGAATACCCCATTTTACATTCTTCAGCTTGCTCGGCTTTTCATCCAATTTTCTTTTCTGGGTTTTAAGCTCTCAAGAAAAAGAAGATGGGGTCATCAAATATCCGGGACGTTTTGACTTCGTTTAGTCCATCTTTAGACTTGTTTGCAATAACTCTTGGTGATGGTCGAATAAAGGTGCGTTCTTTCGCTGCTTAGAATATTGTTGAGAGTTTGAAAAGACAGTTCAGAGCTGGAGTATTCTTGTTGTTGTTAAAATTTGTAGTATAGCTTTGGTGCCTCTGGCTTTGGGTTCTGGTTCTTAAACTAGCATGCTTCTAGGTTGGTGACAAATGCATTTTGTGCAAAATTATTGTTATTGTTCTTTTAAGATGTAATGGGCTCACGTTATGAACTTCAATTTTGGAAATGCATAAAGTGTTTGAGTGGAGAGTTTGTTTTTCTTTGATGAAATGCGAAATTTATTTGAGTGTGGGAGAGGGAGGGAGCGAGAGAGCGAGACGGAGGGGTAACTGATATAGTTAAAGAGTGAAAGATTTTAAGTCATAGTATTGTTTGGAAGATGGGGTATTGCCAGGTCTAAGATTTCCAGGATGATTTAATTTGGCAAATTTTCAGATATGGGACACAGGGAAGGGTCAGCTCCAGACTGAATTTGCAGATATTTCTTCAACGGAAACGACGAGTATATTTGGGAATCGGGAAGGTCACCTTTCAATGGATTATACTTGTATGAAGTGGTTGTCTTTGGAGAGAAAGGTTTGGCATTTTGTATACACATATATTCAAATCAGTTTTTTTGGTTCAATTATCTATGGACAGATGTTAGTTTCTGAATTAGCCTTAACATTGTTGGAATGGATGCGATTAGAAAAAGCGGAAACTTGGAAGTTCCCTATTGGTGTTGGGAACGGGCGGTGGTGATGTTCTGGCATTGGATGTTTCTGCTGGCCAGTTGAAATGGAGGGTTAACAACTGTCATCCAGGGTGAGTTCTGTTGCGTAAGACCACTGCTTGCAGATTTACAACTTTCTTTAATGTTTAATGTGCTCAATTTTCTTGGGATCTTGAGCAAAAAGTACTTCCGCGGACCACGAATATGACAGGGTTAATTTCATCTTAAAATAGAATAGTTTATCTTCTTTGCCAACCTATAAGTGTATCGGCAGACATGCACATCACATTGTACCTCAAATCTTTGAATTTTGTGTAAGAATAGTTCATAGAAAAAAGTTGTTTGTTTTACTTAGTTGTTTTAACCATCTGATCTGAATATTTGTGGTGGCCTTGCCCTTGAACTAAGAAAGTATAGATGATTATTCTATTAATTGCAATTTCACCAAGGAGAAATAGAATGGACCTACTTCTCTGCAGTGTCTTATATAGTTATCAAAGTATTCATAAGTTCATGTAGATGTAGAAGTTGTGTGAGGAAACATGCAGAGTTTGGGACTCGGTAGACTTATAATTTTTGCCCTATTCAATGCCAATGTGTAGGGGTGTCACTGCTGTTTCATTTTCAGTACATGGTTCACACATTTATACTGCTGGTGCGGATGGAATGGTTTGTGAAATTGACTCAATGTCAGGAAATGTGTTAAACAAGTTGACCGCTTCTTCAAGGGTAATATCTTCTCTGGCAGTTTCCCCAGGTATTAGTCCTGTATTCGTCCTTTCTGATAAAACTCTATGTACTTCTACTTCATTGTTTTAGTGTTGATAAAGTTTTATTGTTTGCTCTGGTTTTCTTTGCTCAATGGATGAGATGGTACTTGTATCCTGCTGGTTTGATGTCCATAAAGTTTGCTGTTCACTTTATTACTTTTTGCTTAGTGGATGAGATGATTCTTGCATCCTGCTAAGTTTAGTGTTGATAAATTTTGCTGTTCGCATCATCATTTGTGGGTAACTTTTGGCACGAAGTTAGTTTATCTATCAAAGTTGGCCTGCAAAATAAAATGTACATAGAACAGTGCAACCATTTTGCTGTGCTTGAATTATGAGTAGCCAACACTTTATTACTAATCCTCCATAAAAATAATGTTGGATCATCAAATTCCAGAAATAAAGTTCCTCCATAAATCTTTTTCTTTAACAAATCTTAATCTAAGATATTTAATACATTGTCTCTGAAGTAATTAAAAGTTAGCCGAATCTGGGGACTCAGTGTCAGTCTTTATCTGTTAGGGCCAATTAGTGCTAACAAGAGTGGTTGATATTCTGCAGCATTGAAAGCCTGTAAATCACTATACCTCTTTCTTCTCTGTCATTTTTTCAATGTTCTTATATAGAAGTTAACATTGGAATGTTTCTTTCCTACTTATTGGCTTCTTGTTTGGCTTTTGCCTTAAATCAGATGGGAAGATGATAGCAACTGCAGCAGGTCAAGTGAAGATTTTCAATTCTTCAAATCAAAAAAAGCTGCAGAAGTTTTCTGGCCATCCTGTGAGATGCTAACAGCTTTTTGGTTCATGTCATTGAGTCACACTTGGTTGATCCATTTTTGTCTTATGAAAACAATTGGAGAATTTTCAGTTCTGCAGCAGTATATTGGTTATTCATAATTTTTTTTCTCCATTTTTAAACAGGGTGCTGTGAGATGTATGGTTTTCTCTGAAGATGGTCGATATGTGCTTTCTTCATCTTTAGTTGAACGATATGTTGCAGTGTGGAAAATTGATGGTAGCAAAAAGAAATCATCTTCAGTGTTTCTTGCAATGGACCACCCTGCTGTCTTCTTGGATAGCAGATGCACCAGTAGTGGAGATGCAGATGCTGGTCTATCTGTTCTGGCTATATCCGAAATTGGTATTTGCTATTTTTGGCATGGAAAGACAATAGATGAGTTGCGGAATTCCAAACCCACAAAAATCAGTGTACCTTGTGATGGCGGAGTTCTAAAGAAACACAAGGGGGCAGTTCCGAATGTATTTGCTGCAAAACTACAAAACATTTCCGAGCCTGCATGTGGTCACATGTATCTTGCTTTTGGTTTACTTATAAAACCGACATTTGAGAAAGTTCTGGTGCACTCTGGGACAGACATAGAGTTAAATTTTTCAGAAGATGGTATCCTTCGACCTATCAGTCAATCACACATATATGAAAGAGCGTCAGAGACCAGGAGTAAAGGCAAGTCAGCCTTCTTCGTTCCCCCCATCCCCCCCCCCCCCCCCCCCCCCCCCTCTCTCTCTCTCTTGATGACAATGTTGATAACAATTTGAATACATCTTTAGGAAATAAGCATCATATTAAGTTAGAAAAGAAAAACCATTTGTTGTGGATGCGCATTTTGGTATTATTCAGCTTTGCCCATGATCTGTTTCTCAACACAGTTACAAGTGTAACTGATAGCATGGCGTAATGGTTATATAAACATGTTCTTGTAAAATAACTCTGTGGTTCTCCTTATTTAAACTTCTATAAATATGACATCAACTTATTCCATTTGATTCAAAGTGCTGAATGGAAAATGCATGGCACGTTTGAATGCAGTTGCTTGCTTGCTAGTGTTCAGTTTGATGCCATATTTAACTTTCTAGCTACCTTATCCAGAATATGTTTGTGCTGATAACTGTTTATCATGATGAACAGTAACTGCTTTGGATCGCACAAATACGGAGGGTGCGCTACTTCCCGTGCCTAAGATATTTGATCCGGTTGACAATAAGAGCGGAACTAAGCCTTCGGGAGGCACAGGTATGCTTGAAAATTGAGCCCTGTTGATAGCTTTCTTCTGACTACTTCATTGTCTTGGTGGGAAAAAATTATACCATCTTCATTCTGCAAAATCGACTTGCCTTCCACCTGAGGAATAATTTCTCCATGCAATATGCACGTCAAGTAAGATATATTGGAATTTAGAATAAAAACCCATCAATGAAAATTAGCATTTCGTTGTTATTTGCATGCATAATGGATTTGACTCTAAAAAAAATACCTTAAATTGTCTGCTGTTATAATGTTATGCACAAATGTTGGTATACATATGTAAGTTGGATGAGATCATTTCTTTTCCACAAAACAAATTGAATCGTTAATGGAAACGCATAGTCATCTTGTGAATTTTCTGTTCCCTGTACAGTTCAATTCAAAGTGAAAATAGTACATCATTCTCATATATTAATGATATCCATTTCTTTCAAAGGATTACAAAATGATGACTAATATTGTGTCTTAAAATACAATGCTTGTCTTCTCCGGCTGTTTCAACTGCCGGGATCTTCCTAAAACAATATGCAAGATGCTAGTTGCTTGGTGTATTATTTAAGGGGATTGGATGCATAATCCATCTCCAGTATTTACCGCTAGTTGAAGCAATTGTTTAGGTCATGTGACTCATGTATGTGGGATGATGCAGATGAAGGCGAATTGGACTCTGTCACCCTTTGCATGGAGGACCAGCTGAGATCTTTAGGGATACTTGGCAGTAATGATCTTAGCACAACCTTGGATTCTGAAATATTGGACGGCATTAAGCTTGATTCAAGTATGCCACATAAGAAGGTTTGTCTTCCTGATAGTGTTGCAGAGTTGTTTCTATTGCTGATGTTTCTATATAGAAAATAAAAAGTTGTCCCCGTCTATATAGGTGAAAGCAACTGTCTCATCCATGGAACCTAATGATGCATTCAACCTGTTGAAGGGCTTGGTTGATGTTTGGGAATCCAGGTTTGCTCTTTAAAATCCCTTTACAGGCTCTTTAACAAGCCTGTGCAACTTGGTGCTGCAAATGGAGAACTACATTTGGAGTAGAAACAATGATGTCATAATTTCGGCTCTTGTAACTGCAAACAGTATTTATTGTGTCTAGGCACATGATTTTTTTTCTTCTTTTGTTTCACATTCAATCTTCACCCTTGATCAACTTTTATTTTGCCAGATCTCAGAGTGCCAAGCATGTTCTTCCTTGGATATGCTGTATATTAGTGTATCACAGCGATTATGTTAAATCTCAGGAACCAAAACTTCTTGATTCCTTGTACAAGGTAGATATGGTGAAAGTTACATTCTAGTTTTGCTTCTTTGCCTTTTTATTTTATGCTGTGTTTTTTAGTGGAATAGATGTTACATGTTTGGATTCTACTGCTTGTCCCATTGCATAGCTTGATGTTGGCTGAAATCAGGCCAACGAGAGCTATGAATTTATAGAGTAATCCATGTTTATTTTGCTCAATTATCATTTCAAGCTATTGATATATAACCCCAACCTGCTTGGCCCAACATACTTTCAGGATGAATGGTGCTTTACAATTAAATTGCCTCTTGCGCAGCAGAATAGGGTTGCTAGTCTGACATCTGAAAATGGCTGAGTTTATGGCTAATATTGTTATTGGAAGAATTGGTGGAATAATCTTATCATCAACCATCTCTGGACATCCTACTCAGATTAGAATTTTTAAAGATGGAAAATATGAGTCTAAGCACGTATTCGTTTTCTTTTTCCGTAATAAGATGACTAAGTATAGTATTTTCTCTTTTTGCTATTAATATTTGGTCTTTAATGGTATATATGACTCAACTGTATTGTTTTTCCTTTAGGTTGCCAAATCAAAAGTGCCAGCCATGAACTCTTTATTCCAATTGTCTGGTCGTTTGCAACTTGTGTCAGCTCAGGTTAATTCCTTTAGGATGTCAGTTGAAGGCAAATTTCTATGACATTTTCTATATCTTGCTCATTGAGGTTTACTTTCTGAATAGATTGACAAGGCCACGAATAACAGAAGGCAGGTCTTAGAACGTGATGTGCAAGAGGATGAAAGTGAAGATGAAGATGTTGATGAAGTTCTCTATGGAGTTGATGAAGATTCTCCGACAGAGTGATAGTGATGATTAGGTGTCCTTGCAACAGAAAGTAAGCACTCCATTTTTTCGTTATCTTCTTTGTATTTTCCGGCTTCATCGCCCACAGGAAAGCAATTTTGTTTTTCACTATTGGCAATTTCCCTGCCAGAACACATTTTTAGATCGAGAAGCGAGCAATCCCTTTAGATATCATGTTATATGTTATGCTGACAGCATCTTTCTCTTTATTCAGTCACGAAGTAGATACACGAGTTTCCATATTGTGAAGGCAATTCTGTGCTTTGTTTAGGCAGATATATTTTGAATTATTCCTATCACTTTCAAGGAGCGGACATTTAGTTAGATCCTTTACCTTCCATTTCTGATACTACTGTTAATTATATATAAGAACATTGATGTAATTTTTTTATAATCATTTGGTAATTGAATATGAATTTTACTGTGATGCTTTCACATGGAAGGAATCCTGGGTACCTTTGAATTAATCCTTAATCTTAATGAAGAGTAGTATTAGGATAAATGCTGTCTGGTCTTACAAGCTAGGAATCTATTTGCTGAGAAATGGCAATGAATTCTCTTTTAAGTATCATCGCAAATGAAAATTTTCAAGTTTGGTTGTTTTTTTGGTTTACTCTGGCAATGGTCTCTCTTGTATGCAATTTTAACCCATATGGGTCTTACACTATTCTGCATGCATTTGGGTTGTCCTCACTAAACATTGATGTGATATTGCCATTGCCAATGTTCCCACTGTAGTAATCCTGACTATAGTCGTCTGGTCTACTATACTGTGAGTACCGTGGCGGTGGATCGGGAACTGGATAGGCATATTCTGTTACACATAGCGATGGCTTGTATGTGTTGTAACCATGAGTCACGCAAACAGGTTGAGGTGGCTGAGACTGTTCCCTTGTGAATCCTAGACCACCATGGGAGTCGTGCCATTGTCCACCATAGCCCTGTTGATAACTATAATTGTAGCCATATCGATATCCGTAGTTGGGTGGCTGGTGGTGTATGACATGAATTGCTAAACGATCTTTTGGTTCAGGATATCCAGTCAATCCACTGCTTGTGGCAATAGCAGATTCACGCGATGGATTTTCCTGGTCTTTTTGTTCTTTCAATGACTCTTCTGGTGTTGTCATGTCTGCTGGCGGGTTTGTGGACTCCAAAGGTGTTGCTCCTCCATCAATGGCCCCACCTTCAGGCGGTGTCTTCTCTGCTGGCAGTTTGGTGGACTCCGAAAGTGGTGCTCCTCCATTAGTGGCCCCACCTTCAGGTGTTGGTTCTTTTGGTTGATCGAACTGTTCTGAATGTGAAGAAATGACTGCCCTTTTTCTTGTTTTCATGATGGCTTTGACTATTATATCAGGATCTGCCCACCCAACTACTGTTATCTTCTGCTGACATAAATCAACGTAGATATCATATATACCTGTGGCCAATAAACATTGTGTTATAGACGCACGCACTACACTTAACACAACCGTTAAACACATGTCGTGCTGTAAGCCATAGAAACTGAATACCGGTGATGCCATGAAGAGCTTTGTTGATCTTCCGTACACAGCCATTACAATCCATCCGAACTTTTATCTCCGTGACTCGAGCCTTCTGTGTTTACACCATATGATGGGATGTGAAAATGGTAAACGTAAAACTAAAATCTCTTAGCCTACGTGTATGAGTACATGAGGTAAAACAACATACCTTCATATCTGGAAGCATGATTAGGTAATGAAGAGAAACTAGAAAAGTAGCTTTGTTGTCGAACACAGTGGATGAGTAACATGGAATCGATATATGGAGGAGAGGGAATAATTTGCAAGTTTGTGCATTGTGGGGCATGCAAAGAATCTCTTCTTTTCCATGTGTTGTGTCTTATGTTTGGGACCTTAGGCTTAGAACGTTGAGGCTGCGGGGAATTCGCATTAGTTATGTATGACTATGCTACCTTTGTGCCTATTTAGGATGTCCAAAACCCGTCCCTTTTGGTATAAAAATTATATTTTTGATCATTTACCGCATAGATTGAAATTGTAGTTTTTAGGATAATGTGTCAACCTGTTCATATCATGAATCTAATTTATCTACAAGACAAAAAGTACTGCTCCCATTTGTATCTTAAATTGTTAAACGTCTATAACAGTATTGCCTCTTTTCTCGTACGAGCGCCTGACGCAACACTTTGCCATAATGTTAGAAAATACTTCAATCAATAATATAGACGAGGATTGGTGGGGTGCGCCAGGCCCTTGCAGTAGTGCAACGCATGGGCGACGCTCGAAGGCCCAGGCAGCAAGCTACCTTATCGGGCCTTCCCCCTAAAAAAATTAATTTAATATCATGTGGGCCAATGGCCCACGTATCAGATATTAAACTGATAAGAACAGATACTACACTTGATCTTAGCCAAAAGGCCGAGAAAGGTATGCTTTAAACAGAGGCGGCCCGGCTCTTTTTATATATGACTCGTAGCCCTCCTTGTTGATGTAGTTCCAGTGTGGGATGGATTAACTATTACACTCCATGTTGTAATGAAGCTAGCAAGTTTAACTTTGAACTGAGAACACAGATTCAGACAAGAACATATATAAGCATATTAAGCATAAAGATGGGGATTCTCCAAGAGGTGAGCTTCCACAACTTTGTATATGCCCATCGCACTCTCTTTCCCGCCCTTGATTTCTTCCTCCTTAACTTCATACCCTCCAAGGGTGTGGTACTCACTCGTCATCTTGCACACACAACCTGCACCATTAATGTCGGATGCCTCAAACTTGATCTCGTACACGATGGATTCAAGCTTGTCGCCCAATGCATCGCCCTCAATCATCGTGTACTTGCACACAAGGTTCTGTTTGTCCAGCTCATTTATCTGATGCTTCACGTACTTAAAATGGCTAGCTGTACCAAAAAGTAGATAAAACTAGAACAATTGAGTTTATGATGTCAAGATTTAATGTTTTCAGATCAGCGTTGAGGTTGCTTACTTTCGGTGAAGTTGACTTGCTCAATGCTTCCGGCTCCTCCATCTCCTCGTAGTAAATCGACACTTTTGATGGATTGAGGTAGGAGTTTTGGTATTAGGTTGTTAGAGTCTAGGATCAAGGCCTTAAACAGGCGTTCCGGTGCCACCGGGCTGCTAAATTCTTGAGTGATGCTTGTAACTCCCATGACAACTATGCAAGATAATATTTTCTAGATTTGAGTAGCTTGCTAGAATAATGAAATGTCTGAAAATTTTGAATGATGAGATGATAAATGTGTGTGTATATAGAGAGAGATTGTTAGGAAAAGGGTTTGGTGTCTGCACCTCAAAGTTGAACAAAGACCAAGAAAAACCTGTCATCAAATATAAGATATGGGAAAATTTGTATTCAAATTGAATTTGGTTGAATCGAATAAATTATAAATTAAATATAATTAATTTGATATATAATTGGCCATCTTTTTTAAATTATATAACAATCACATCGCAAGTATATTATATTTATCATATAATTAATTTAAATTTTGAACAAATCCAATCTAAATTAGAATTTGGTTCGTGTAAGTAGTGGTCAAGGGACTAGAGGGTATAATCTTTGCCTTCAACACCTTAGGATTTTCAGTTGATTGGTTGCATCTAATTTTCCACATGGGCGGCCTCTATTGTATATCAACCTAATAATTTGGCATCCATCAATTTGGAATTTCCACCTTCCACTAATTATTCTCAAGCCATATTTTAAGACTTCCTAAATCTCGAATTTTTACAGAACTATTATCAGAAACTGTAAGTCTGAAATACTTGCATTTGAGCCCAAAAATCAAAACCACTCAACAACCCAGAATTATAATGATTTTTTTGTGTTCTCATCTATTTCTAAAGCATCTGAAAATCTTGCCAACAATCCAATCATCATATTCATCATCTTTCGTTGAATCACTAGACCGCTTCATGCAAGATACTCTATATATGTCAGCTAACCTCTCCATAGCATACCTTTTCACCAGAAGCTATGAGACACAAGCAAAGTAGATACCAAGAATTAATAATGAGAAAGAGGTACCGTCACTGGATAGGTACATACAGATTTGTCCCGAAGGCGTTCTGAGACCAGTTTGACAGTTTCAACTGGTATGGATGTGAGGGCATGACATGCTACATCGCAAACCACAGAAACAACTTGTTTATGAACATTTTCATCATAGTCCAACAACCGGTCAGAGAGAGCATCTGGAAAAAATTACATAAGTATTTTCATCATTTGTATAATTACATAAGTCACTATTGACAGCAAAAATTAACAATCTTATTATAATTAGAAATGCTTTTTTGAAAAAATTATATTTTTGGTGTTAGGGTCTTTTTAATTAAATTCTATTTATTATGATTTCTCATTTTGTATTCCTTAAGTTAAAGATTTCTCAATTTTAGTCATCACATGCATTTTTCGATCAATTATTAAATGAGTCGTTAACATTTTCAATAAAAAAAAATTTCAATTATAATATGGTCAGAATGATCAATTGAGATAAAATTAAAGTTTAGGGATGTTAACGTTTAGAAATGAACTTGAAAAATTAAAATGATTCTAAATGAACACATAAGGAATCAACTATAATATTTAATTCTAACCAATAAGAAAAATATATGGTACTTCTAATTCCTCTAAAGTACTTAAAAGATTAATGATATATCTAACTAAATAGGCAAATAATTTTTTGACAAACTTAATTTGCTAGGAAAGATCTTAAATATTTTAAAAAAAAAATGATTACTAGGGCACATTAAAATTTAAAATGAATATCAATGAGTAGCATGTAAATACTAATCCAAACTTTAAAAAAATATAATATTGAATAAATATCCTCAACTTTATTATTAAATTAAAAGTATTGCTGAAAAATTTAACTCAAGTGATTTCTGACTAATTAATTTTATTTTAATTTTAATATTAGATAAATATTTTTAGATTATAATTTTTTTCATAATATAATGGACGTATCATTTTGAGAATTCTAATGAATGTAACTTATGAATAAATATAAGATAGTGAAATCTCTTGAGTGTTTATTTTTATTGTAAGAAAATATTTGTACCTTTATTGGGGTACATTTTCATATTATGCTCTTATTGAGTTATATAGTTAATCTTTTCTTAAATGGAACTTCTTACTTAAACAATCCAAAATAAGGAGTTTTGATAAATTATTTTATTTTACTATTGAGTTTGTGAATATTATTATTTTTATTTCATATTAATTGACTTAAATACAAAATAGTGAAATACAATCATCTGCGAACAAAAAATATAAAATTTTGATTTTGAAAAATATTTTTAATTTAGTAGTACCAATTAAATTTAGAAAGTGAATTACAAATAATAGAAGTAAATAGTTCCTTATCAATTAAAACAATTATTATCAATTTATTTTGAAAATATAATTGTATAATACTAATGTTTCAATAACAAAAACATAAATAACATCATGAACCTAAAGTGCCTGACTCCTGAAGAGGAAAATTATGTCCTAAGAAAGATACATAAGGAAATTTGCGAAAACCATCTTGGAGGAAAGGACTTAGCGGGAAAAGCCCTCAGGCATGGGTTCTTTTGGCCAACGATGCTCTCCGACGCACATGAGTTGGTAAGGAGATGCCGGGCATGCCAAGAACACGCAAGCATTAATCACCAGCCGACATCGCTAATGCAACCCCTTGAAAGTCCCTGCCCTTTTGATCAGAGGGGATTGGACCTAGTTGGGTCTTTTTCGCAAGCCGCAGGACAAAGAAAGTTCTTGGTCGCGGTAGACAATTTTAAAAAGTGGATAGACGCCAAGCCGTTAGCCAAGATATCGGAGAAAGATCAAGTTCCTATGGAAGAACATCATATGACGTTTTGGATCCCCCGCGCCATAATATCCGACAATGGGACTCAGTTTTCAGCGAATAAATTTAAGGACTGGTACAAGGAGTTGACGATCAAATAATTCTTTACATCAGTTAGTAATAACCAAGCAAACGGACAGATGGAGGTCACCAATCGGACAATCCTTTAACACTTGAAGACTTGATTGGGAACCGAAAAGGGGGCATGGGTGGATGAGCTCCCTAGCATTTTATGGGCATATCGAACGACACCAAGGACTCCTATGGGAGAATTCCCGTTTAACCTATCTTATGGGACAAATGCCGTAGTGCCGGCAGAAATAGGAGAACTATGTTGGCGACTGAAACATTACAACCCAAACTACAACGAGCAAGGGTTGAGGATGAACGTAAACTTTTTCGAAGAGTGCAGAGAAAAAGCCACAATCCGGGCCACTATTTACACAACCAATGCGAGAGTCAAGCCGAGAAGTTTTTAAGTGGGAGATCTGGTGATGCGAAAAGCCTAAGCTTTGGGCCCCATTGGAAAGTTGGATGCAAAGTGGGACATCCCTCGCACGTGGAACATCGCAAATCTCAAGAAGTATTACTATTAAGTTATCTGGGTACGTAAAGTTCCATTTTTGAATGTTTTGTAATAAGGGGCAAAGTAGAAGTGTAGCGTTTTATCCCTCCCCGTCGACCTCTTGTGAAACTCTTATAATTTACGCCCAAGTAATGAAGTTAATTTTTCCGCTGTAGTTCAAAATTTCTTTGATAAGGGGGATCTATGGATTTTCGAGAGGCTCCCTTGAGATACCAATTTCCCCGAGACCCCTAACCGAAAATCCACTAAGATCAACCCCCAACGACGTTATCCCTGGAAAACTTTTCCTCCCTAAATGAAGTTGGCAAAGATCCAACTCTGGGACGCAAGCGAAATCATCCCTTGAGACAACACACAATCAAAATACATTGCGTAAAAAAAGCAAACTCATCCTAGAAAGATACAATGCGAGTGACATAAAAGTCGATTAAGTAAAATACTACAAAATCACGAGTTAGAACCGCCTACTTACAAAAGCGCCCCATATGAGGCGAAGCGGTCACCCTAAATAATATACATTACAAGGAATTATCCCCATCACAATGTATCATGAGGAGTGTTGTTGTGCATATAAATTTTTTAATTTAAACCGAGTTAGATCAAACATAAATCAATTACACAGTAAATATAATACATTTGTCATGGAATTGATGTGCAATTTGAGAGAAATGATCCATTACACGTCAAATATGTCATATTTATTGTATTTTGATCGAACCTGATTTAAACAAAGTTGTTTTTACTGTACGTATATACAAATTTGAGCTATAAAATGTGAACAAATCACAAATCTGATTTCCTGTATTTATAGTAGCACTAACTACTAGTTGACAACTTACAAATTTAGGGACTGAAGTGAAGAAAAAAAAAAGTCTAAACTGGTCATTTTATTCCCAATTATAATATGGTCAAAACGATAAATTTGAAACAAAATTCAAGTTTAGGAATGTTAATATCAAGAAATGAACTTGAGAAATTAAAACGATTCTAAATGAAAACATAATGAAGCAACTATAATATTTAATTCTAATAAAGAAGAAAAATATAGGATACTTCTAATTCCTCTAAAGTTCTTAAAAGATGAATGATATATCTAACTAAATAGCATAATATTTCAACATGCTTAATTTGCTAGGAAAGATCATAAATATTTATATAAAAATTACTAGGGCACATTAAAATTTAAATGAATAGCATATGAGTAACATGTAAATACTAATCCAAACTTCAAAAAATAAAAATATAACATTGAATAAATATCCTCAATTTTATTAAATTAAACATATTGTTGAAAAATTTAAATCAAGTGATTTCCGACTAATTAATTTTATTTTAATATTAATATTAGATTAATATTTTTAGATTATAAAATTTTTTATAATATAATGGACGTATCATTTTGAAAATTCTAATAACTGTAACTTATGATTAAATATAAAATAGTGAGAATGGCTTGAGTGTTTATTTCTATTGTAAGAAAACATTCATACCTTTCACGGGGTATACTTTCATATTTCATATTGTGCTCTTTTTGAGTTATATTGTTAATCTTTTATTAAATGAATCTTCTTACTAAAGCAATCCAAAAATAAAGAATTTGACTAATTATTTTTATTTTACTATATTACTATTTTTATTTTTATATTAATTGACATGAATACAAAATAGTGAAATATAATCATCTGTGAATACGAAATATAAAATTTTAATTTTGAAAAATATTTTTAATTTAGTAGTACCAATTAAATTTAGAAAGTGAATTACAAATAATAGAAGTAAATAGTATCCTTATCAATTAAAACAATTATTATCAATTTATTTTGAAAATATAATTGTATAATGCTAATGTTTCAATAACAGAAACGTAAAAAATATTGTGAACTTAATATATTTTATGACTAACTATGATAATATATTTACCGGTCAAAACATATTTATATAATCTCCATAAAAGAAGAGATATTTCTTATTATATGTCACGTCGGTAAGTCTCTACGAGATCATTGACATCCCCATCTCAATTATTATTAATTTTGAACATTTAAAATCAAGATATTTAACAATCACCATCACATTCATAATCATTAGCTATAGTTATATATAACCTGGAGACTTCGCCATATTCTAAAGTTGCTAATAAAATGCCAAATTTATTTATGTGTACCCATAAGTCTAAAAAACGATAGAGGATGAAAACATGCAAGCTAGCTTGTTGATAGACACTACCTTAACATTGATATACCTCAATTGGATTGTAGTTTTGCTTTTTAGTTTGTTGATGACGATTGTATACTACAAAAGTTCTATTTTCTTTTATTTATTTTTGATTGGCAGTGTATTTTCCATATGGAGAATAGAGTTCAACGATGTTCCAATTGTAAGCAGTATAGGAAAAAAAAAAGAAAAGAATTCTCAAAAAACAGTTGATTTGAGCTTCAATAAAGTACCAATTTGTGCATATGGTTTTGATCAAGTAATAAATATACAACTACAAATTAGTTTCGGATCCAAACTTTTATTTCTTTGGCTAAGAAACAAGGCGGTCTTATTGGAGCCATAATACAAAGAAGGCCGAATTACTACCATACACACTTAATTCTTATTTACAATAGAATCTGGCTGCCGATTTCTTGGAGAACCTAGGAGGGTTGATACTCTGGTGCAAAAGACTCAATACTCCAAATTACTTGAACCCAATCGCCGTGAAAGCTGTCTTCACCAACATTAAGTTGTTAGAATGAAATAAACAAACAAGAAAATGTGTACAGAATCAACAATTAAAGAGAAAACGCGCAACATAATGACATGCAATAACAACTTAATATAAGTAACATCTCTCTAAGAACTAATTTAAACACCCAGTTGTCACATATTGGCCGCTAAAAGAAGAGTGCATCTTCGACAACATCTAGAACCACATAATAACCTATATATCCATATATTCCTCTCTACCATTTTCTAGCCAAAAAAGCAACCTTTGACCTTATCAATTGCTTCTTTATCAATTTTTCCCACATTGAGAAATCAAGTAAAGTTGAAACCATTGCAATTTACTTTTGTATAATTCAAACCCAAAAGTGTCTAATTTCTATGAAACACTCACGTACTCAACATTCTAATTTGGAAGCGATGGAATTACGGATTCTGAGACCGCTTTAAATATGACAGGCGCAAGAGAGTTGGAGTTGAGACGTAAACAAAAAGTAACCCTCCATTATTTTTCTTGGTTTATTCTCGGTTTGTTCATTATGTTAGGTTTTATTCCCATGTCGCTTTATCAAAACTTTTTGTTTGTCGGACATTTAAGATTCTTGTACAAATTTTACAAAACACCATATTTGTTCATATCATCGACATCTCAACTTTGCAGGCGTATCAAAGTATTGTTGGAAATTCTATAGCATACAATCACAAATTAGTTCATTTGTGAACTTTAAAAAATAACATACATATAATAAATTGCATAACTGTTCTAGATGCCAGTCTCATTATCGTTTTTTAAATTATTTGTCAAATATCTTAAAAGAATTTTCAACACATCTTAACAAGTTTCAGCACGATAATCATTTGTCAAAAGAAAAGTTAATAATGTATTTCTTGAAAATCTGAACAATTATGGCAATGAATGCAATTTGACCAAAAATAGTAAACTGAATGCTTTTTAAAATGTTCCAAAAAACTTCAAAAACTGTTTCAAAGTAGATTACTTTTATAAAATTAAAATTCAACAAAGAAAGCTTCACTTAAAGTCCAAAACATATGACTTGTCATGCATTTATCCAAAAACAATTAAATGAATTCATCTATTGCTAATCAAAATATTTTGTTAATTTTTCTTCATTATTTGTAAGCACAAGCTGATTTTGAAAAATTGAGTTTATTATAAAATACTTGACAAGAAAAACAAATCTTTGAGTAAAATATAAAAGCTGATTTTGAAAACATTAATTGATAAGAGAAGAAACAAATCTTTGAGTAAAATATAAAAGCTGATTTTGAAAATATTAATTGATAACAGAAGAACAGTTGACAAGGAAACTAATTTCCAGTAATATTAAAGGTTCTTCAAACGCAATTTAAGTTAGCAAAACTCCGTGTTCCTCAAAAACCATTTATGGACTCATGAAATTATATAGTACTCACAAAATATTTACCAAGTCCTCTTGAAAAACAGATTTTAAATTGGCATCTAGACAACAGTTAGGCATTTTAGTATAGCATTTAATTTTCAAAGTTCACAAATAAAATAATTCATGATCGAATGATATAGATTTTTCAACGCATTTTTCTATGATACGCCTGCAAAAACAAGAGGTTAATAACATGAACCAACATGAATTTTGTAAATTCATACAAGAATGTCAAATGCATTACGAACAAAAAATTTTAAGGCAAGCGCATGAAAAGAGAACCCAACACAATAAATGAACCAAGAATAAATTTACGAAAAAAGAGGAGGGTTTACTCTCCAATTTAGGTCTCAACTCTAACCTCGCACCCTTCACATTTTGAGCAGCCTCAAAACCCATAATTATTTTCTTTCCAAACGAGAATGGTGATTTTGTGACTTTTCAAAGAAATTAGAGCAATACAATTGGGTTTGAATTATACAAAGTGTAAAATCAATGGTTCAACCACCTTGATTTCAAAATATGGAAGAAAAATTGACAAAGAAGAATTAATAGGGGCACTGGTTACTTTTGAGCTAGAAACTAGAATAGAGGAATATGAAGATAGGTAGGCTACCATTAGGTTCTAAAATGTCGTCAAATAGCATACTTTAGCAGCCAACATATGTTTTAACTGAGCATTTAAATCCTACTTAACCTTTTGATTCCCGCACAATCTTTATCGATATGAGGTTATCTACTTCGCACAGAATTGGCAAATCAAATTCAAACTCTGGCCCTCGCTCTTGTAAAAGACAAGTATGAATCACACATACCAACTGACATGGTTCACTTGTAGAATCAAATAAATGCATATCATACATATTACTGAAAAATTATTTGTGACCAATAACAATAAAACTCGCATATAAAAGAATTCGTGCTAGATTACTAGTAACAACAGTACTTCTCGAAGAGATTATAAATAGTATGACATCTATTCTTTGCATTAAGATAGAATCATGAAGGCACAAAAGAAAACAACACAGATACATAATTGCGACATGCTCTAATTTAAAGGCATAAAATAGATACCGCATAAACAAGATACTTTTCTATATGGCACTTGAGAGAAAATATTCTGTCTGTCCATTAATTGGTCTGGGAAGTTAAAATATCACTGTCCTAAGTGAATATTATAATACTTGAAGTCAAGTTAAAATAAGAGTAAGAGAGAGTGGATGATGGCACTTAGCTTTCAGCGGATTACATATAAGAGTAAAATACTTAGGAAGTTTCATCACAGTCCCAGGAGAATATTAAGATACTTAAGTCAAGTTCAAATAAGAGTAAGACAGAATGGACGGATGACACTTAGCCATCAGTGGATCACATACATGCAATCAGAGGTGAAGTAGGCAAATTGATCAGTAAACATAATGTTACTTACTGCTCCTCAAGTAGACACAGATTCAATAATCAAAGTGAAGACATACATGGCTTTCCATTACCTTCAAGCAGTAGTCTTACTCTAGATTGTGCAATTGACAACATCAGCATCTTGCTCATATAGCTCCATGTGTTAATAAGTGGAGCCAAAAGGTTTCAGCACCAAAGTCCTACGTGAACCAAAGATCATTCGGCAGCAATTTTCAGAAAACTTAAAATATCACTAACCTCTCACACAGGTAGAAATCATTTCCAAAAAAAACTTTTGTGAAAAGCTTGTAAGTGTACGTATGATTCTTTTACATCAATGCAAATAACCTTTTCCCAAAACAAGAAAATCACTTCCACTACATTTTTGCATTCATTTAGATAATATAACTTCAAGTAAAGAACTTTCTGAAACAGAAAATGCATACATTTATATTATTGCTGCAGTCACATTCTTTCCTATCTCAATGGTAGGAAGATCACCCAACACACCAAGATGACAATCCAAACAAAAGCCTGTAGATCCTCATGGCAGATTTGGAGAAACAAAGTGACTATGTCATGAACACTCATCGCAATTTGATAAAGTCTTGCAATTAACACAAACGTACTGATCAGAACCTATTAGACTTAAGAAAAGGGACGGGAAATATATGCCTTCAGAACACATTACAGACGTTTTGGAAAATGATAAGTAAAAACAAAGCAACAATCAAACTGTAAATAGTGAAATCTTAAGGAGGATTTAATTGCAGTAACCCGGGGAACAAAATTGTTTGAGGTTCAAATAGGCCACTGCTGTTGATTGCATTCTGAGGATCAGGGATTTCAATGGTAAATTAATGTCACTAAGAGTGGAAAATGACCAGATAAAACCAAGAAAAAACAATCATAAAAAGTTTCATAGTTATTAGATGTTTACGTTAGCAAACGCAAGCGATATGCAAGACATATGTGCACGTGGGACCTTTCGTTCCGAAAATCAGCCATGCATCATAAGTACAAAAACGTTACTATGCATTAGAACATAAAAACTAAACTATACTTGCGTATGATAATACATCAACGCAAACTAATGCAAATGCAAGAGAATAATTACATTTCCGCTATCATAATGTTATTTTTTTGGCAGATTTCATCATTGTTTCCTTTGATCTTATAATGCTAGGAACAAATATTTTACTTATACAGTAAAAAAGGCAACATTATGAAAAAAAGCAAATCAAAGATAGTTAATTCATCCATATCCTCAACTTAGAATAGTGAGAAAAATCATTGTTATCATATACCTCCAGTACTCATCCAAATAGACAAACTCCCACACGTTGTAGCATTTAGTCTAATAAACAAACTAGATAAAGCAAACCAACAACGTAAATGTCTCTACGGTCTATTTGCTTGATCGTTGTATCGACTTTCTTCACTCTAGATCAAGTCATCACGAGAGCGTAGCCACCTCCGTCCTGATGCATCATGGCATCTATAGAATCTCCGTCCTCCAT
>NC_026154.1:1694886-1697062 GCF_000512975.1 Sesamum indicum
CCACCATTTTCTCACCATTTTATCCAGTGTAGCAATAAAAATCACAACAACATCAATACAGTAATCAAACAAAAAAACAACCATACCAAAAGGGAAGAGGCCTCAGAACCTCCAATGATGGGAGCCGTCTTGGCTATTCTCCTCGCAAGTTCTGAACCAACAAAACTATCTTCACCGGCATCCTTGCATTTAAGTCCCGCACCTTTGTCCCCGGCAATAGTAATCCACGGCGTACTAGAGAATCCATGTAGTAGTTGAATTTCAAGAACCTTGAAATCATTCACCAACACCATAAAGAAAAAAAAAACAGAGTAAGACCGTGTAATTCAAGAATTCGTGATCTTTAAGAAGTACTCATACCAAGTTTTTCATTGGGCAGATAAATTCATTTAAACAAGATACATTTAATTTCACAAAGCAAGAACCCTAAATCAAGAAACTTAAAAAAGAAAAAAAAAACTCACTTGCTTTGATCAAGAAGTACCTACTGAAAAAAAGAAGAAACTGAGGTTGGAGAATGGTGGCTGTCGGCGGAGGAAGGCGACTGGTGGGTGACAGCGGAGGAAGGCACGGCTGCCTCAAGTATTGAGAATTGATGCTGCAGATGAAATGGGACGTTTTTCTAGGCTTTTTTCTAATTACACTGATATTTCATTTTTATAGGATTTTTGTATGTGTTTGGTATTTTACAACGACTATAAAATTTAGATTGGGCTGGGCCGGGCACACTTTGTTGGGCCTTAATGGATAAGTTGTTTTATCTTGTTTGCCACATACATTTAGTTCTATAAAATAAATAGTTAATTACATTAATTTTTATTAATTATTATTTGTCATCATTATTTTTTACTTTTTTTAATCCATCCATTTATGTTAAATTTTTAATTATTTTTTTATTATAAATCATTCAGAATTTACATCAATTAGGTTTTATAATTTAAGTAATTTAATATAAAAACGTTTCTCAGTTTTTAAAACTAGTTTTGTCCATCAATTAATACATATCATAATTTTTTTTATTTTTTATTTTATTATATTTATGATTATTTCATCATGTTTTTCTTTTTTTAATGTACATACATACTTATTATTGATTTTTTTAAGAAGTCATGTGACAAAAACTACACTGTTTAGTATCACATTTACAAATTCTTTAAATTATAAAAATTATATTTATCTATTCAAATGTTATTGACTCAATTAAATATTTAATTCATGTAAATAAATAGTTTAGTCAGCAGAGGAAGGCGGCTCCTTGAAATCTTGACGACTGATGCAACCGTTGAAATAGAACAAACAAATTTTATTTTTCAATATTTTTTGCTATTTTTTCTTTTTACTTTCAACTGATATTCCTATGATTTATAGTGTCTGTTTTAGTGTGTGTTGTGCATTTCACAACGGTAACAAATTTGCAATTTTACAACTCACTTCCAATTGGGCTGAGCTGGTGGGCTTAATGGATAAACAATCTCTTTCAAAATTCACATCAATTAGTTTTTATAATTGAAGTAATTTTATATAAGAACCTTTCACAATTTTTAAAACTCGATTTTGTCCATCAATTAACGCTATAATATTTTTTTAGTTAATTATATTTATGTTTATATCAGAATTTTTTTTTATGTACGTACTTATTTATTATTGATTATATTTGAGAGGCCATGTAACAAAACTATAGCGTTTAATATCAATTATTAAAAAAATATTATTCTTAAATTAATCAATTTACAAATTTTTTAAATTATAAAAATTATATTTATCTATTCAAATGTTATTGACTCAATTAAAAGTTGGATTCATTTATAAATAATTTTATTGAGTGAAGTGATCATAATCATATAAATATGGTTAAGTTGGTATTTATAATTTAATATAATTAATAATAATTTATTCTATATATATGTGTGTGTCTTTATTCAATTTATTTATTTTTAAGCATTATTTGGCTTATAATTTACTTATTGGATACATTTTATTCTTAATATTTTAATTACACATTTCGAATTAATGCATTTTAATTTCATAATGCAAAAACACTTCTTGAGAAGTTCGAAGAAGCCTCTGTTGTTCAGGTGTCGAAAACAGATAATGCCGTAGCCGAACAACTAGCCAAGTTAGCAAGCTCGATGACAGCCATCCGAAGCAGAAGAATCACTTTTCTCTCATTGGAAAG
>NC_026154.1:1707062-1718905 GCF_000512975.1 Sesamum indicum
CACATTGCCAGAATCATTTCAGCTGCTCCTTTCCAGTGTGCATGAACTGTACCCTCTTTAACATTTTTCAAGAAAACGCCACTTCTCTTCCTCTCAGAGTTGAAGGCTTCTACTGATAAAACTGTGAAATCTTGTTTATCTATATCCATGTTCAACTCTAGAACTGCCCATGAAAGAATTGCCTTTTCAGTGGGACTCCCTGAGAACTCAAAACCACTTCCTGATGGACCTGATACAGCGGGCCTATAAATGCTGCCGGTAGTGTTAAGACCAACTCCCTGGTGAAGTAAGTTTAGTACATCAGGTGCAATCAAAGTGACATTTTCTCCTTCCATAGATTCCTTGCCCAACCAAAACCTTGCTACCTTCATTTGGTTCATCGTCAAAGTGCCCGTTTTATCTGTACATATGGTTGTTGCAGAGCCCATAGTTTCGCAAGCAGAGAGCTTTTTTACCATTGCCTGATCAGCCATCATTCTTTTCATCGAATATGCAAGAGTAAGTGTGACTGCCAACGGCAATCCTTCTGGTATAGCAACGACTATGATAGTCACAGCTGCAGCAATAATTCCCACCACAGCATTGATCACATCATCAACTCTAGTCTTATTGCCATTGAACTCTTTGTTTCCATTTTCATCCCTTGTGTTCCCCGTAAAGTAGCGGACAAGAAGCACGACAAGAACTAAGAAAGCCACAGCCAAACCAACCTTTCCTATTGATGAAGTCAGCTTGTTTAATCGTGCTTGAAGAGGCGTTTGCTCATCAGGACTGCAACTGATCGTGGTCATCATTTCACCCCATGTGGTGCTCATTCCCACAGAAGTGACGAGCATTTTCACATATCCATCAGCAACTTTGGTGCCTGAAAACAAGAAGGGGTGTTGATCTTTATTGACTTCAACATGATCGCTTTCCCCTGTCATGCAAGATTCATCGACTTGCAAAGAGTGCCCTTCTATGAACAATCCATCAGCAGGGACTTGATCACCAATCTTCAAGCAAACAACATCACCAACAACAATCTCAAAAATTGAAATCTCTTGACGCCTGCCGTTTCTCACAACTTCCACCGAGATATTGCTGCTGATTTTGGAAAGTCTGGAGAACTGTTTGTTTTGCCTGAAGTTGCTGATTGCTGAAACTGAAATAACAAGAGAAACAGCAACAAATATGCTTCCTCCATCATACCATCCATCATTCAGTCCATTTTCCTTCACACCAAATCCAAGTGATAGTGCCGCACAAACCAGGAGGATGAGAATTGTTGGATCTTTGAAAGCTTCACAAACAAAATGAAAGAGACTCTTCGTAGGCGGCTTAAGATAAGTGTTAGTGCCAAAAGCTTCTTTTCGTCTCAAAATTCCTTCAACATCATCGTTTATTCCTTGCTGCACATCAGTTCTGAGACATGCAGCTATTCCTTCAACGCCTCCAAGCTTAGCAAGCGCGTCAAGGCTTTTCTCCTTGACAAGCCTGGACGGGATCAACTGATCAACGTTGGAGAAGTAGGACGCCGCCTGAGGTTTATCAATATCAACGGCACATTCATCTTCAGAAAAGGTAGAGGCATTCTTGCTGGTGCTATTGCCACACATATCAGATGAAATTGGAGAAAAATTTCTCTCATTTTTAGCAAGAACTTGACCGAACAGAGAAAGCAAGGCCCTTGAACAGTTGACACTGGCAAGAGCCAAGTGCCATCTCTTCTTGTTCCTCACGCTGCTTACAAGGTCATCAGGAATGTCAAGAACAATGTCCATACAATTCAAATTAGCCTGCAATTTAGCAGACATGATCAAAAAACCTCAAAAACAAATGAAAACGATGTTCCAAACTAGTGTAGCTTTAAGAAATTCGAGAAACCAAACGAAAATTTTGGACCGGAATAGCGAAGAATACTCTTGTTTTAGATGCAGCAGTCTTTTTCTGCATGCAATCCAAAAACAGGAATGTGAATGCAAACAGGGGAGCTGGTCCGAAACTAAGTACAAGTTGGGAAAGTAATGAGTAGTAGCTAATTGCAAAGGAGAATTTGCAGCTTTTGGAAAGCTGAAAACAAGACAAAAACAATTCTTGGAAAAATTGAAAACCGGAATGAACTGATCAAATGTCTTTGTAGTATTGGATGGTTTCAGCACTTAACGTGCATCAATATATATAAGCGTTGCATGGGCGCTTATGTTTGCCTGACCATCGTCAGAACTCTTACGTCATGAACATAGTCAAGACTCGCAGGTTTGTGTAGTCAGCTGCCTAATCCTTAGATCCAAGGATAAGATGTAACATAGTAGTTCGAGGGTGTTTCACTAGAAATATCACAGGAAATAACACTGAAGTGTAACGCAAGAGGAGTAGTAGTTATTATCAAATGGGACGATGAGAATAGAATCAGGAATTTGTTCTTACTTCTTAGAGTTTGGGAAAGTATGTGTAATTGTTTAGATTGAATTTGAAGTGTGTTTTCTATATTCTTTTTGTGAGAATGTCAATCTATTTGAACTCGAAGATATATGGTCAAATCAGAATTAATTATACAACAAATATAATACACTTTTTATGTTATTAATGTACAACTCAACGAAAATAATCACACTTGTCATTCAATTGGTCTAGTTCGACCAAATCTCGTATGAGTAAGAATTTGAATTAGTTGGTTGTAAAGTTTAATCAATTATATTTTTTATAAAAAAGAATAAGAGGTTTAATCTTTAACCAATTATAGTTTGGTTATTCTTTTTGGAAAAATGTATTTGATTTATTTATTGCAAAAATACCTACTTATAAATAGTGTTTACTCCTTTAATTTTCTTGATAAATCAAAGTAATAAAAATGCCCTTTATTCACAGTAAATTTAATTGTTAATTGATAGAATTGACCGGAGACATAACATTAACTACAAATTCGTAAAAAAAATATTTTGGGTGGTCTTGAACAATAAATCCTTAAATTGGAGATAGAAAGGAATATTAATCAGGTATAGTTGTTTGAATTAAGTTTAACTGCCCATTTTATGACACTACAAAAAAAATGGATTATTTACCACATTATAACCAGTTTAAAAATTATGACAAATTAATATTACTTATCATATAAAAATTTAAATTTTAACTATAGTTAATCAAAATTTACTATGATTCTAGCAATGATCGACCAAAATATTTATTATAATTTTAATTAATAGTGGCTAATTTGGGCCTTGCCTATAGAAATAATAGCTATTCATCAACGTTGCATAGCGGTGGTTTATAGTTAGTACTCATTTTAATATTTTTACTTTTTATTATGATAATTAATCATAATAAAAACTTATATATATATATATATATTTAATGTGGTTACCAGTATAAATACTAAAATTGCCACTCAAAAATTAATTTTTGACCCCTATATTAAAACATTAAATAATCCCACGTTTGGTTTGACACCTATATTAACTTGACTTTAGGTCAGCTTAAAGTCTCTTTAAGAATCCTTAAATTTTACTTCAGCTAAGCAGCACTCGCACTCCCACTTCCTTTCCTACCAAAAGAAAACAAACACAAAAAACTACAAGAGTCCTATGGAAAAAATGCAATTTATTTATTATAATATTATTAAAAAAAATAAAATTTGCAACTATAATAAGGCCCACTTTTTTTATTTTTTCTTTGAAAAATGTGTCCTAGTCATTAGTAGTGCTAACGATTTGGGCACACTTTTTTTTATTTTATTAATCTATATTTATGTTATTCTTAATAATAATATAATAATATATACTAATTAATCAATAGTTATTATTTTTAATTTTATAATCAAATTTTTATAATTAAAAATATTAATAAAAAATATATCGATTTTAGCAACTAATAAAATTAAAATTTACATACAAATAAAAAAGTTTATTCAAGTATTTACTTCATTATTTTGGCATCTATGATCTCGCTTTGGCACATTATTTTCATGTGATGAAGTTTTATTTTATTACGATTGGATACGAATTTATTGTCATACCAATATTTAGGATAAATCCATCCCATTAAAAATTATGATAGTTTGCCAATCTTATGATGCATTTGCTTTTACAAGATTCTTGTAAATGTTTGGTAGGTTGCTAAAGTTGAATATCTTTATGCATATATATGAATGGATAATGTTTGAAAAGAAATTAAGTGTGACATGTTGATATACTAACTCATATTTTTTTATTAGTGAATCATTTGTATGTATTCTTGTAAATGATTTATGATCACTAAAAAAAATTGAATTATTCTCTATATTATAAATGTCAATAATTTAAAAATCACAATAAATCAACATCATTTATTGTATTCAAACAAAATTAATGTTGAAAATTTAAATTTTGACTATGGTTAATTAATATTTTTCCGCATTTTAGTTTTGGCCATAATATTTATCATAATTTTTGCTATAACTTATATCTTGACATTGCATACAAGAAATAACGACTAATGATCATTATGAAACCATTTTTAATTAATATTTATTAAAAAAAATTATTTTTAACTATGATAATAGATCATAAAATAAAGTCATACATTTTTAATGGATTTAAGAATTTCATTGTGGTTGAAGACAGAACTTTCCAAACGTTGGGCAGATATTGATGGGACGATTTTTCATTTTATCATTTTCTCGAATTTTTTATTCTTCTTGGTGCAATTATGGATTTGTTTTCTTTAAATATATTAATTATAATTACATCATAAATTTCAATAATTAATAATTATGACAATCAGTATTAAATATTTAAAATTATATTCCAACGATTACTAAAGTTGTTATTATTAAAATAAATTAATTATGCACTGGTAAGATTTAAAGTCACGATCTTCTGACTAATACAAATTACCTGGAAAAGGAATCATTATTAAAAATAAAAAATTAGTAATGCGTATCCCAGAAAACAAAACGGAAGTAGATGAGACATGCCCTTTAATTTAAAGTTTCTGGTATGACCATGAGTCTACATGTTTATCGAGATCCATGAAAAAGATTCACACTTTGTCGGATTCAATGTGAGAAAATACTGTATAGTAATTAAAATTATATCCAGCTCACTCTGATATATTATAAATATATTTTTGTTATTTAAAATATTATCAATATTTATAATATTTGATATAATTATGTAACTTTTTGGACTGTGAGGGCAACAATGTACCAATTTTACCTTTAATTTTTTTAAAAAAATATTAAAAAATTTGATGTTATGAAATGTCTCATTTGACCGTTTGTGTTATTATGCCGTGTATATTTTAAAGCACACTTTTAGTCCATAAAAATATTTTTAGAAAAATATAAAATTATAGTATAAGGTTTAAATAGACAGTTCAGTACAAAATCTCAGTGCATGAAACCTAATTGGAGTTAATAAAATTGATGTACTACTAGATAGAAGTTAATTTTAAAAAATATATATCAGTAGTTTTTCAAACAATAAATGTATATTTATAATTATATATATATATATATATGATGAAAGTTGGACGTAATTTACACAAATAGAATATTGTTTGGTTAGATGACTTGGTTCAACAAACTCGCTTACAAAATCAACTGGGACGTGTTCAGCAACACCGAATAAAGCTTAGTTTATTGGTTTCTTCGAAATTTACATTTAAATACAAATGGCAGATATTGATGCATTGATAGTGTTTTCTAACAAATCTTCTTATATTAATTGACATATAAATGTCCTGTACGTAAATATTAGAAAACATGCAACCATCCTCCTTGTGATATCGTAAATGAGCAAATTACCCCTTTATGAAAAAATAAATAGTAATTTTACCTTCTTATATTTTTTAAAATACAACAATTTACCCCCTTATAATTTTTAAAATGAAGCAATTTACTTCGTTATATAAGGAGGTAAATTGTCTCTTTTTAAAAGGTACAAGGGGGTAAATTGCTATATTTTTTTTCATAGGGGGTAATGTGCTATCATAGGGATAAATTGCTATTCAACTTATAAATATTATGTGTATAAAATTTACGTCCTTTGCATTTAATAAACTATATTGTACACATTATACATATATATATATATATATATTGAAAATGCAATATATAAATTTGGAATAAGAGATCAAATTTGATGATAAGATTACATATGCTCATGCATGAAAATACATATATATTAAGCTTAAATATAGTTTTAGTCATGTAATTTTGATTTTTTATTTTTTTAGGGTTGTAAAATAATCCTGTAACTTGTTGATATTTACAATTTTGGTCTTTTCGGTGCTGAACTTTGCAAAAAATTACCAGAATAAATAATGTGTCATGTCATTTTTTTTTTTCAAATTTGTTGTTTATATTAGAAAAAGTGAACCAATTAGAAAAAAAAGCCCCAATTTCAATCAACCGCGTGAAGAATTTAGGACCAAAATTACGAAATATCAAAAAATTACAAGATTTTTTTTACAATCCTATAAAGTTTAAAGAATAAAAATATGAAATTGTACTAAAATTATAAGATGAACAATATATTTTATAACATTCAGGGGATGGATGAGTCGGAGTCACGGTAGACTCTACCCTACAAGTCCACGTCAAACAACAATAATACTATAGTGGTCAGAAAAATACCAAATGCAGAATTAGTACAAATATTGTAAATAAAATAATAATTGACCAAAAATAAAGAATGACCAAGAGCTCCAGTATTCAATTTAATTATCGTTTTGGGTTAGGGCATATGGATCCCACACACCAATTACTGAAAGTTTTTGGAACACAAATGTCCGGACAGAATACTAACAATATATTTGAATTGAACGATTGGGATTTTGACGGAGGATTGTAAATGATTTGAAATTTATTATCCAATTTCAATATATAATTTAAAATGTTCTGAGTATCTTTTAGCTGTGTTCATTTGTTTGTAGTAAAAACTTTATAAAATTTATTTTTTGAACTGGAGAGGTTTTTGTTTGGCTCACTTAATTGAAAAATCAAAATTATGTCCTTAGTATTTTATAATTTTCTTCAGGTGGTTAAAATTGATTTACAATTTTCACCAATGAGAAAATTTAATTTAATGAAATTGAATTTTGGAGAGAACAAATTATAATGCCAGAAGCAATTTTATTTTTTTTAATTGAATAAAGTAAACAAAAAGATTTAAAATCACAAAGTTCGAATATGCACATTTTGTAATAGATCGATTACAAATAAATGAATATATTCACCAATGAAGCCTTGCTTAAGTGGTGGGGTGGAGGTCCCACGGTTTTGATACCATTATTGCACTAATTTTTTTATAATTTCAAAATTACTGTTCAACTGATAAGATAACTAATTTATTTAACTTTTCAATTTTACATCACTTACTAAGTTAGTTTTTACTTATTTTTTAATTTTGTTTAGTATGGCGTGTTGATTTATATACTATTTTTTTATTTTTAATATATTTTAAAATTTTAAAAAATTATTTATTATATGCACACAGATATAATTGACCGAGGTTTAGTATTGTTTAAAGAAAGAGGAAATTCAGTTTGGAGATGCTTTGAATTGAGTTGTGGGGTTGCCAAGATTCTTGGTCCCCATGACATGTAATTGTTCATGAACCTCAACCCAACTCAGAAATGGTTGACTTTCAATTTAAGCATTCAGTACTATATATATCAAAAAAATACAAAGAAAAAAAGGGGTTGAGTGTCGAATATATTAAACTTATCACTAATTATATACATGTATTAAGTAGTAATTAACTTTTTTTGTTATGTTATTGTAACAATTTTCATATTATATATATATAATTGATGCCACTAATAAGTTTTTGAAAATTATATTATGATAAAATAAAAGAATTATTATTATTTGATATTTAATTTTATCTTTCATTGTACCGTTTCTTGTGAAAGAATAGCGTCGATATGAATATATATCTATACTATATATTAAGACTCAAGATTTTGGAGAAACTATATAAAATTGAATTTACTAATATGCTCTTACTTATATACTTCTTAATTTTTTCCGTAAATATTTAACCATGTCTTTAGTTAATTAATTAAATCGATATATTTTTATTCATGTATATTCAAAGTTATACTTTATTTTACAAAATTAGATGGTAATTATTTATTTTACGTATCTTCTATTTCATTTCATTAAACAAGTATAGTAAAAGAAAAAATTAAATCATGGGAACGATATCGAGTGTGGTTCGGGCCCTAATTAATTCATAAGTAAACATACTACACAAATATCAAACTTCCATTTAATCTAAAAATTAAAGAATACAAATCATAAATTAATAATCTATTGGTACAGCGATATCGATACGATCAACCTGACTTTTTTTTGTTTTCCTTGGTTAATCTTTGGAGACAGCTATTAACGAATATTTAGATAACTGGAGCAACAGAAATTAACAAATATTTAAGTGGCGATAATGATAATTATCTTCTTAAATATTCTATCCAATGGCCATCATCATCTTCACAAATTCATCATAGTTAACTTGTCCATCTCCATCCAGATCAGCCTCTCTGATCATCTGCTCCACCTCTTCATCTGTTAACTTCTCTCCAAGATTGATCATCACGTGTCGAAGCTGCATCGTATCAAATCAAAACCCTTATTAAGGATTTGCACGAATTTCCACGAACTTAATTAAATTAATATTAATTAGCTCATTAATTAATTTAAACTTAGGTTAATTAGAATTCATTGCACCAAAGATGTGTACTGAGACAAACCCTTTATAAAACTAGTTGACTCAATAAATATACATGTGGAAACTGACCCTCCATTAACACTATATATTAAATGCCTCATTTGCATCTTTATCTCCAAAAAAAGAAATTATATATATAATATCTATCTATATCTCGAATAAATTTTGTTCAATTATTAGAAAGAGAGAGATATACACAAAGTACACATCCGTGTAGCATATGGTACATGTCATGTACAACTTTTGCTACGGATGAGGAGCATCCGCGTGTGTGTATATATATATATATAGTTGTCAACGACAAAATTAAATTTTGCAAGTGGAGCTTTTGAAATGTACAAATCTAAGTCATTCGATCTGAAGTATTAAATGATGCAACGAAGACTGAGTGAATTAAAATTCTGTATATATATAATAAAATTTTCATGTGTAGGGCCAGTTAATTAATCACCTCATTAGCTGAGATGTAACCATTTTGATCCTTGTCAAACACTTTGAAAGCTTCTTTCAGCTCCTCCTCTGCGTCAGTTTCCTGATCATCATAACAACCGTGTAAAAAGAACATGTCTTATTACACATAATTAGGAACAAGAAATATTATGTTTTTCTTTTCTTGTGTATAAAAAAGTTTGGATAATTTCGACTTCTGTTGTCATCGGCAGGGAGATACATACAAATGATTAACCGGCATACATACAGAAGCCAACATATGTATATATATATATAGGTATGTACCTTCATTTTCTTGGCCATGAGGTTCAAGAACTCTGCAAATTCAATGGTGCCGTTGCCGTCGGCGTCGACTTCATTGATCATGTCCTGGAGCTCTTCCTCGGTGGGATTTTGATCCAAAGACCTGATAACTGTAGCCAATTCTTCTATGGTAATGCAACCTGCGATTTATGTAAGTAATATATCATTATGGAAGAATTAAAAGACTCATGTCACCGTAAGTATATGGGCATATTTGGGAGGCATGCTATGTATAATTTGGTTAAGAAAAACAGGTAAGAAAATAGACGACCAAATTATTACCATCTCCATCTTTGTCAAATAGACTGAAGGCCTCCCGGAACTCAACAATCTGTTCTTCGTTCAGTACTTCTGCCATGTTGACGTTTTCTTCAGATGTGTGTATTGTGTGTGTGTTTGTGCAAGATCAAGAACGAGCAAGAACGAGAGAGAGAGAGAGAGAGGGTTGAGTATAGGAGAAAGAATCGATTGGTGGGTGGGGTTTAAGTAGGGAGTTCCAAAAGGGGACAAGAAAGCCTTGTAAATACATCCCATTTTCATTAAAGTTTACAAAAAAAATCCCATTTTCATTAAAGTTTACAAAAATTATATAAAAATGAGGGATGGAGTCAAAATTGTTTGAGTAGGTGAATATATAGTGTAGGAGCTAGCTTCTCTATATGACCCAATCATGAGTACCATATCTAACATCAATCATATATACATAGCCTTTTTTTGACATGCTTTTTAGACTTTGGAGTAAAACATATATAAATTTCATTAACATGCAAAGGGAGCATGCAAGTAATGCAATGTATTTAATAATATATATCATGATATAAATTATTTCATAGTTAAAATTATGACATATTTATTTTTTTAATATATTTTTTTACTACGTAAAATATATTTTACTATCATTAGACACATCCAAAATATATATATATATATATCTAAAACATTGATACAAACATTTATTCCAAAAAGGGGTTAAATATATTAATTACCCCTTGCGAAATTAGAAAAGTTAACAAAAAAATCCTACAAAAACTCTATGCAAAAACGAGTTAAGCTATATGGCAAAAGATGATTTTCCTAAGTAAAATACCCTAATACACTTCATAATAAACTAATCTAAAAAATTTAAGAAATTCTCATTATTACAAAAATCAAGAACGAAAGAAAAACATTTTGAATATAGTCTATTTTACCTTTGAAGAAATCAAACTTACAAATGTCCCTTAACGATTGGTCCCTTGACCTTTCAAACAATATATATCGTCCATCCCTCAGATATATATATATATATATCAATTTTCTCTTCACCTAATATTTATGTTCACATTGAGTTCTTATCTTCATATACTAGCCAACATTGCATGTAATATTTTTGCGTACTTAAACAGAAATATATAACAAAAATGTTTAAGATTAAAAGTGGAATAAATGATGAATATAAATATAAAAGTATATTGATAGTTAAAAGACGGCGATGTAGATTAATTGAAATAAATAAATTATTATATTGATACTTCTGGTATAATTGCTAGTTTAAAATTTGGTGTTACAATATAACGAACGGCCAATTATGAGTGAAAACTGATTCTTTTTTATATTAGTGAAAGTATAATAGTTATTTAGTTTATTGGAGAAATTATTTGTAAATTAATTATTATTTTGTGGATATATATATAGGTGTAGGTTTGGGAAGGCGCGTTTTGGTACCGAAAGGTTTGAACTTTGCAACCAAATGGCACGCTGGCGATCGATGACACTGCCATGTATGTGTCCTGTTGTGCACGTGCTGCGCACGTGATTGCCACTCCTCTCTCTCATCCATTTTTCTGAAATCGCGTTCTATTTATTAAAAAGCGTCTTCGGTGATGATAATCCGTAGTGCATCATAGTCCTTCTGATAGGATTTCTTGCACTTGTGGAAAATAACGATCCTTCTGCACTAAAGCTAAAGATGTTTTGATAAAAAACGCGTGTTTTTTGGGGAACGCCTGCATTTTGACTATGTGTAAATGAGTTAGTGAGTCCTACGCGTCACTATTTAAATTTATTTGAAATTTTATTGAATTTCAAAATTTATATTTGAATCTACGTCATTTTAACATTTTAAAAATTAGTTATTTTAGTACGTATAAAATCTAACATCTCATAAATTTAAAAAACTATAAAATATTTTAAATAAATTTAATCAAACTCCCTTTTAATTTTATCTTTACTTAATAAGATCAGTAGCTATTAAATTTGAGTTAAATATCGAAAAATAATATTTGAAATTAGAGTTATGATAAAAATTGGTAGAGATGTGTGGAATTCCTAAAACATTCCAACAAAGCACCCATACTCCCACTGTTTAATTAAGTGGAGTATTAATTAATTAATATAAACAGGTTGGGGGCTTTGGAA
>NC_026154.1:1718973-1728965 GCF_000512975.1 Sesamum indicum
GAAAGAGTGATTGAGAAAGGGGTGTTAATTCCTCAGGATTTCTATCGAAAATCATAAGACTTTATTAAAAAAGTAATTACAACATGGACACGACATAAATGTTGCTTGGCTGTCAAACGCGCTTTTGCACGCCATTGGCTCACCTGACGAGGTTCAACTTCAACACCTCACCACCGCATCTATCTCCCATTTCCATAAATTTTAACTCTAATCCTATTTGATGAAATTAGAATTATTTATATAAGTATAATATATTTATTATATAATTAAAAAAATTAATTATATAATAAATATATTCATTTATCATATAATCAATTTAATTTAATTTGATTAGATTTTAATTTAAATAAAAGTTTTCTCTACAATTTCCCATTTCATATCACAGGCGGAAAAAGTGAATATAAATTCATTTTGAAAATTTTCAATTATAATATTAAAATTACTGCTAACCATAAGTGGTGAAACGGTAAAAGATCATTTTTATATTCTTAATACTGATGGGTATTAGTGTAAAGTTGTTACTGACAATGTATGTGACAGAAAATTTTTGCACGGTATATAATCAAGGGACAATCACATTCTCTTTCTTTAAGTTTGATATAATTACAGTTATTTTTTTTTTGTGGTTTGAGAAATTACATTTAGCACTCTTGAGGTTTGTTTTCATCTGACAAATAAGTTTCTCTTTTAATCAAAATTTACCGAATTTGTTGTATTAATAAAAAAAGTCGAAAAAAAATCTATATTTGTCCCGATAGACTTATTCTGATTTACTACTAGTCAAATAAATCTTTTTATAATCAAACTACCTTCATATGCTTTTATACGTTAATGAATATGACGGAGTACTTCGTCACCGGTATAAGGATAGTTTAGTTGAAAAAAGTTATGTTTGATATACAATAAGCCAATAGTAAATCTATCGATGGTTCAATTTTCATTCAGTTTTTTTTATTAATATAAGCAAATCTAGTGTATTTTGACTAAAGAAATGACTTGTTTATTAGACGGAAGCAAACCTCAGGAGTGCTAAGTGTAATTTATCAAATCATGGGAGATCTGCGCTTTATTACATCAAACCTCAAGAGAAGGAAGTATAATTGTTTATATAATCAATGAGAACTTTTAAATTGTTATTTAATATTTTATCACTAAAAAATTAATTTTTGTTATGATGTATTTGCTAGAGCGAATAATATAACAATTTTCTTTGTTGGTCATTTAAATAATTTCTCTATTATGATAAAATATTTAATTTGAATTGGAATTACTACTTAAAAAATAAGTTCATCGTCACAATCTCACCAATCTGCTAGGATAATATAATCACAGCTACCAGTCCATCTTTATTATTTAATTTTTCTAATTTTAATCTGGCTGATTTCTTCTTTCTTAAGAAAAGGCTAAATTGGTATGAACTTCTGTGAAGTTTAGCATAATTACGAATATTTTTTATTGTTTGAAAAATTATAAATATTTACCTCATCTTTTAAGAAATTATGTAGTTTTTGGATGGAGATTTAAAATTATCAACTTTGATCTTGCTATATTTTTTTTTTTAAAAACATTATAAAGAAATTGAATTACGTGGATCAAAAAAAATTTAAAATTGTAAAAAAAAAGTTATTCACTTAGTCTTTAAAAAATTTATATAATTTTAAAAATAAATAAAATTATAAATTTTAGTCCATAAAGGCATCTTGGTTAGTTAACCACATAAAATAGATGAAAATCTAAAGGGATAACAACACTCCCCTCTTATGAGGTTTTGGTGCAATTACACGTAGAATCATTGTGGTTTGAGAAATTACATTTAGCACCCTTGAGATTTGTTTTCATCTAACAAATAAGTGTCTTTATTGAATCTGCTGATATTAAAAAAAAAGTTGAATGAAATTGATATTTACCCTTAATTGGCTTATTATCGACTTATAGTAGGTCAAACAATTTTTTCTGACTAAATTACACTAATGACTTTACAAATATACCACCTCACATGTATTAATGCATGAAGACATATGAGAATAATTTTGGTTAGAAAAAATTTATTTGACCTATAATAAATCAGTAATAAGTCAATAAGGGGTAAATTTTTTATTTTCTTTGTTCAATATAAGCAATTTCGGTGAATTTTGATTAATGGAGGGACTAAATTGTTAGACAAAGTAAACATCAGAGATCCTAAATATAATTTTTCAAACTACAAGAGGTATACGTGTAATTACACTAAAATTCAGGAGAAGTGATAATTATCCCAAATCTAAGGGAGATTAATATATTGGACTAATTATCACATGACTGTTAAAATAAAAAAGGTATAGATAATTTTTAAAATAATAATTAAATATCTATAATTATACCAAATCTTAAAAAAAATTGCTATAATTTAGTCAAAGAAAAAATAAGTAAAAGGGTTTTTCTTATATTTTTTTGTGGGGGCCAAAAGTGGTTGAGGTATTGCGTCATTGCTCAATGGGATTGACCGACTTGAAAAGGGTTGGAAAATCTGTCCAGTTTTCTTAGCAACTTTTGGTGTCAGATCAGATGTGGTCTCTAATAAAAGAATAATATGTTATTTGTGCTTTCATTTTAGAATTCAAGTGGAAGGAGAATAGAAAACAATATTACAGAAAATTAAATTTCATTAAATTCTTTTATTAAGACATTTAATCAATCAAATATTATTAATATATATATATATAATATTTAACGATAGATTACATTGATACCTTTTGAAAGTTGGGTGCAATTACAAAACACTCCTTGCCCTCTGCAAAAATACGTATACTTTTTAAAGTTATAATTATAATTATAAATATACTCCCTATTCAATGATGAAATTTTATATAAATACCATATGAGGTACATTCCACTGACGGGGGTTCATGGGGTGCATTTTACAAAGGGGTAAATTACACTAACACCCGTTTGGGGTGTATTAATAATTTTATAAAAAATACTTGATTTTTATGTAATTTAATATAACTTGGGGAATGTGGATCAAATTTACAAGACATTGAGTCACATATAAATGTGGTCTTCTTCAAAGTATTGAATAAAATAAATATTACTTTACATCTGTCTCTTAGAATTCAAAGTTTAAATAGAGTCAACATTGCAACAGCATTTTCCTCCACAAAAAAACACAAAGAAAGAGAGACACATAAAAGAAAAGAAAAGTCCATACAATTTTAATTCTAACATCATTGATCATAGCAATTCGATTGAGACTTAGGTACAAAGGCTCCGCAGTGTCCCTATCAATGACTGCTGGAGTCTTCAACTATCACCACATTTAGTTTGCTTAAAGTGTTATGAATTTCCATTTTCTTTTTCCGTTCCCGTCCCATTGCCATTCTTAAAGTTTAGACTAGTGTTGAATTTATCTTAGTGGACGTATGGATATTTGTGTCATTTTATATGTGTTTTTTTTGTAATTTTTTCTATTATTCTTATTTATATTGATGGATTAATTGAATAGATGTATTATTCAATTTATTAGGATATTGATCTAATCGTGTAATTATCGTTTAAAAACAAATACTAAGTAATTTGCTCATCCTGTAAGGATTGTTTCTCTATAATTTACCACACAAACTTGAATAATTTCCACACACTCAGCTGACCTGAAATTCTGATAAATATCTATAATAGTATAAAACACAAATTTATAAGCATTTATATATATGAATGGCAAAAAATTACTCCTTTATTAAAGAAATAAAACAAGAAATTGCAGTGGGAGGAAGAAAGATAATTTAGGAAGACAAAGATGACCACAGCCAATCCTCCAATGGATATAGGAAAATTCTCATTTTTTGTTTCAAAAATTAGGCTTTATTCACTTTTGATTTCAATGTTATGAAAATCTTATTTTAAAAATAATAACTTATTTTTTTTTTTCACTTTTTGTCCTATCATTAAATATTTGATAAAAATGACTGCGTGATACTTATATAGCATTAAATTAGGGCGTTTTGGAAGGAATATTAGCATGTGAGAGGCACATGCTTCATTTTTTAAGGGATTATAACTACTGATTTTGGCAAAAGAGAGAAAAAAAAAAAGTTACAAATTTAGGGTTCCACTATTTTGTGTTCTTCCAAATTCACTGGAACTAGGCTTTTCAGGTTAAAAATATGATTTCAACAAGTGATTTAACTGCAAGAAAATCTTGATCATGTGTTTTGTGTTTAAAAAATATGAGATGTGAGATTTGAAAAAGAAAAAGAAAAAAAGCTCATATTAGGGTGTTTCTTTTTTTCTAGAGAATTGGGAAGAGGAAATTTTGGAAAAATGGATTGCAGTTTTAGGGAGTTTGTTGCCTTAAAGTGATGTATGTCTTTCTCACGCATCAAACGTCCACTTAACAATCACTTGACTAACAGGAGGAAGAAAAACAAGAAAAAATATAAATTATTGTCCTTGAATTAAGATTTCATAATCGTTGGGATAAAAGATGAACAAAGCCTAAATTATGAGAGAAGAAATGAGATTTTTTTCTTGTGGAATGGATATAAGCATACGTTGTGTTTAATTGTTGGTTTGAGGTGGGTAGCGAAAAAACAGGGTTTTCCGGCATGATAAGGGTGCTAGTTGAGATGATATGTAAGAGTGAGAGGAATTAATGAAGAAGGCAGGCGGCTGGCCCAGGTCAGGTCCACATTAACCAATACTGGTGGAACCCAAACCCGAATTTTAATTCATCCTCTCCACGTAGTTATGTTTGCCGGAAAATCAATTTCAATGCACAGTTTTTCTTCTTCAAGTTCATGGCTTTTGAGGCCAATCAACTGTTCTTCACTTCCCCTGCTGGACTGGACACTTCCACGGTGGTTGGGTTAATATATTTGTTAGTTTATAGAATATTACCATCTGTAAACTTTATAAAACCAGTTTCAGATTTTGACTGAATGACACTTCTGGGACGCAATCTAAATATGAATATGTAACGAAACAATCAAGAAGAGAAAACGGATAGTGAACATTGAACACCGAGATAGATTTTTATTTCTCAATACCAGAGATTCAAACGCTCTCAATGTATTACAGCTGAAAAAGTAACGTGCAACACTGTATATCTATACAATCTAAGCTGGTATAGCTTCATCTACGGCCTCAGCAATGCAGAAGATTGTAAGCAGCATACTCTTTTTTACGACCATTCCGATGGTTTCTTGACCTCCCGTAGCTGAACTGAGTTCTCAAAGCAATGACGGAAACCAAAATGCGGGAATCTTTCATACCAAGTTTCTTCCTGAACATGCGTGTCCCAATGCTCACCGCTGCTGCTTTTACCGTACTTGTGCACCCATCCGGTGCCGTTATGGCCCTCACCCCATGTTCGGTTCCAACGATCCCCATGTTTACCTTCCCACCAGGTCTCCCCTTGCTTTACCCCATGGCCGTTGGGATCAAAATGCTCGTCCCATTTATCTCCCCATTTTGCCCAGCCATCTCCTTCAAAGCGCTCGGCCCATTTGTCGGTGTATTTTGTGCTGCCCCCTTGCCCATCGTACTTCTCACCCCATCTGTCAAGAGCAATCATAGTGAATGAGTTACAAAACAGATACAACAGGTTGATGTGTTACACAGCAGTTGTCAAGCAAATTATAGTGTGCAATGTGCAAAGTATTAACTGTTCATTTTCAGGTTGGACAGTAAGGCTAGGAGAGACGGAGAGAGTTCAAATCAATTGTGTGTGTGTGTGTGTGGCTTTCTCTGTAAAGAGACGGAAAGAGTTCGATGTATTATATGCTAATGTGACCATAATGAGATATACGCTTTTTGGTACCTCTCGTGCCAAACATGAGCATGGCCGTCCTCCACAGGAGAGTTTGGATCGATGCTGCACCACTTGTGAGCCCACTTCTCAGCTTGTCCAGAAGCATCATAATGCTCCCACCATTTCTCGTGCCACTCATCCCCTTGAATGTTCTTTCCCCACTTATCTGCTGTTTTCTCGAAATGCACAAGTCCCTCATTCTGCAGATCGTGAAAGATTTACACAAAGAGGTAGCTCATGGAAATTCATTGTACACACATAAGTTGTTACAAATAAATGAATCAGTTTCAAGACTGAAACAATGTCCAACCTGCATCATCGATTCTCTCCAGAATTCACGCCAAACATTTCCTACAGCATCTCGTCCAGATTTCTCAGAACCAAGCTCCTTATAACCAAATTCATCCGCAGCTTCCCAATATTTGTTTTCCCACTCAATAGTTTTATCAGCACTAACACCCCTCGTCACTATCCATTTACAGAGGACCCCATCAGGTCTTCGTTCTACCCCTATCTCCTTCCACCACCTTGATCCATCAGGATTTACACCTTGAGATGATGCTTCATCCCCTTTACTCAGCGCATCTGCTGCTTCAGCTGCATGTTCTGAAAATTGAAGGTCGATTTCGTGTTCCTCCTTCTCAACTTCCACAACTGACTGGAAAGGGGGAAGTGAATTTTGAAGCATTGATGACTCAAATGGGATCGTCAAAGAATCTTGACCTCGTTCCAGTTCGAGTACAGGGATGCTCCGTGTTGGTGGGGGAGAAGCTGGCTTTATTTCAATCTCAGCAAAAATATCATCATCATCGCTCGGGGGAGGTGTCCAGGCCCAGAAACTTGGACCTGGTGTTCCAGTACCAGAGTTACCTGATTGAGGCAGGAATAAGCTGTGACTCCGCATCCCTGGTCAAGTTGAAATATAACAATCAAGTCTAATACAAATGAAAATAATAAGTAACTAAGAGAATACTGTAATTTAGGAGTGTTAAACTGAGAAGCCCTATGAGACGACAGGCATGAAGTAAATTAAGAACATATTAGCACAAATGAAAACTGAATCTACTGATAAAAACTTCATAATCTCCATGCATGTCAAGAGTCAATTTTAAACTATTTGCACCCAGCACCGTACACATGTTGCAGTCCATGCTAAACACGCTTCTTTAATATTGTTCGCAAAAGGTACCACGAACTCAGAAATTATAGCCAAACTGATTTCCCAAGACAATCACTGGTTTTAGAAGATTAGACTGATAATACCAAGAACAGCCAAACGTACAATATCTTAACAAATTAGCACTGTCTTAAAAATTTGTTTACTTTCCACAGCTTAAATTTGAATTAGCACATTCTTAAAATTTTGAATCAGGATCTTCAGCATAACCAGGTTATATGAAGCTTGGACAAACAGAGAGAAGAAGATTATGGGGGCTGCTACGTCACTCTTAGTCATTTTCCAAGAAGGTAGTCTAAGAGGATAACCACCACTCTAATGGTCTTGAGATAAAGTTCTAGACCTCAATGGCGCGTAGTAGTGAAGAATTTTAGCAGAGACAGATCTCAAGAAACAGTACTTCGTGGAGTGAGAAAAAAAAAGATGACCAATCCCATTCATCATGATTGAAATCTTCAAGACTGAAGACAATGTAGTAAGAGCAATAACCGATAATTCAGATTTAACAACAATGTCAGGATCCAAAGAAATAGAGAGTTCATACGATAAAGTTTTTCATCTCTACATGTGCTCAGAATGAATTCTGTAATCTGACTCGCTCAATGTAAACATAGCTGAATAACATTAAAGACGCATCTTGGAAAGTTGAATTCATCTAGACCTGAATACTGGAAAGCATCTGAAGTAAATACCAAAACTAGCATCTTAAAATTCTCAAACAGATATCATGAATCTTCCACCTGCAAACAAATGACAGCCCCCAAAACGGCCCCTAATTCTAACAACAAAACAAAACCACCACATTTCAAATTGTTTCATCACAGATTTAGTTTCAATAAACAAACAGAATACTTCTCAAGACATCGAAAAAGAAAAGTTTAAAATAGTTTCACCATGCCAATAAAAGCAGACCAAGAACATATTTCAATTACCTCCCTCTGGATCCTCCATCTTCTCAACTCTCACCTCACTGGAAGCCTCCTCGTGAAGCAACGCTCTCGCTGCCGCTATAGCTGCGGCGGCTCGATCAATCACCTGCATTCTCTGCACCCTGTCTCTTTCCTCCGGAGAAACCTCCAGAAGTTTCTGGAACTCACTGTTTCTCCTCTCAAATTCTTCATCACTCTCTTCTTTCCCCTCATTATCTCGAGCAGAGTTTTCCACCATTTTTTCGAACTCAGCGGACTTCCTCTCGCTCTCCACCGCCTTTCTCCACATGTCCAAGTACGAGTCTCCTTCCCAACCGGTAGCCTTGATTCTTGAAATGCTTATAGTACTGTTACAATTCCTCAGAAGCTGCTTGGACCCGCAAGGCGTGAAAAAGAAAAACAAGTGCGGAATCTTGCGGTGATGCAGCGGCAGGTCGGCGGCGCGTGGCTTGGAGCGAGTGTAAGTTGGGTTGAAATGAGTAGCCATTGGAGAGAGAGATGGGGCGGCAGGGGTTACGGTGGATTTGAACAGATGAAGCTTGATCTGAACTTGGAGTGGCATCCGGGTTTCGGGAAATGGAAAAGATTTCCGTGGGATTGAAGGAAAGTTGAGATGCTGCTGACTACTGACTGCTGTCTCTGGATTCGGGATGACGCAGAAAAGTTGCAGTATTTAACGGAAATCCAGAACCCCGACTATTCCGATTATCGACGGGAAAAAGAAATAAAGCAGTCGCACAATGAAGTAGAGCGTTTTTGGGTAAAATTGGAGCAAATAGTTAAGCAAAAAACGGCCATAACAAACCCAAATGAAAACTCCAACTGAAAAAATAACTTCCAAACTGACTCTAAATCCAGTTATGTAGCTCTCTAACTGAAAAGAAGATATTTTGACAGTCCTCCTTGTAAACATAGTGAAAGAGAAACCCTCATTTTATTTTATTGAGGTTTTTTTATTTTGAAAATAGGGCAGGCAGAGCACATGAACGGTGGGTCCTTGTTGTGGTCTTTTCTCCAAAAGTAGAAATTTGTGATATGATTGCCCTCAACCATCTCTCCTATATCGACAAACAATACCAAATTGTGAGGCCCAATTTTATTTGAATATTTATTTTCTTTTATCTAATTTTTATTATATTAAACACCTACTAATATTATATAATTATTTATTTCAATTTACATTTGAACAATTTATTAATATATCAATATAATTATCTATTTACACTTTATAATATAATATCTTTTGGAAAAAGAAGGAAATTCGTAATGGGCGAGACACATTGAAGTTCGGTGAAGATTGAGTCATCTAATTCAAAAGGAAATTTTATACCGATATTGATCGTAATCGGATTCGAATTGATTGTATAATGATCACAATATATTTATTGTCAGCCAATGTCCAATTAAAAAAAAAATAACCAACTATGTTGCACTAGCATGGTGCTCGAATTAAATTAATTTGATTCGAGCAAGAATTTTTCATAAATTAACATGCTAAAACTGCAGCGTATTTGTAGGTACGATTCTCCGATGCATCAAGATATTTTAGAGGGTGTGATTTGGTTGTGGTCTGCTGCGCCGACATTGAAATTGGATGACGTCATAATTCTGAATTTACGTGTACAAAATAGAGTAAAATTGACTAAAAAGGAGTAGCAGCAGTAAACGTCAACCATATAGAAACATGGCCTTAGTAAAAGTGAAATCCAGTGGAGCCCAATCCCATGATGGGAGGTGGCATGTCGGGCCCCGGCGGGATCACATCGGGCCCATGAGGAGGAACCACCTCGGGCTCCCCTGGTGGCAAAGGCCCCGGCGTTTCTGGCGGGTCGGGTTTCTTTGGAATCGGGTCCGCTGGGCCTGGGAATTCGGGGACTGGCGGGTCAGCGGGCTTTTCTGGAGGAATTGGATCAAAGTCCGGAATGTTGGGCGTCCGCGGCACCTCCGGCGGGACTGCAGGATTGTGTTGGGGCGGCGCCGTGGGGATCTCGGGGGGTGATTTCCCGGGTATGTACGACGGGTCGTGGGCTGGGCCCATTACCTGGGTTGAGAAATAAGCGTAATTTGGGGTACCATATTGGGCAATTTTGAATTTTATTGT
>NC_026154.1:1729185-1762018 GCF_000512975.1 Sesamum indicum
AGAGTGGGATGCTTTTCTTGAAGAAATTCGATGAAATTGGGGAAATGGTCAACATTTTTAGTCCTGGAAGAAGGTCGCGTTTTGCCTCTTTCTATATATATTTTCTCTCTCTAAAAATGTAACTACACGTGTATGTAAATGTGGCATTGAAGAGAGACGTGGCAGGCATTTAAGTATGCATGAATTCTTGGAGGAGTTGATGAGGTGGTTGTTGTCTGATTACCAAATGTCGGCCTCCTACAGTACTACTTACTACGTAAGGAGAATGACTATTCCGCATGAGAGAGATTGTTGCCGTGAAAGGCATAGGATTGATTGCATAGAGTGACTAAGCTTTCATCCACTACTTTTTCTACTTCACTTTTGTTGTTTTTTTTTCAAATTTCATTCTCTCCTCTTTTGTTTTTTTTTTTTCACATTTCATTCTCTCTCCCTCTCCCCATTAAGAATGAACATACTTATTCAATGTTGATGGATACATATTTATTTCTATGATTGATTTTATATGTCATTTAGTATTTATTTATTTAAATATTTAAACTTTATTTATTTTTCTGCATCAAAGTTTATATGTTATTTTTCATCTTTTAGATTTTTATGCTATAGTTGGATTTTTTTTAACAAGGAACAATTTAATTTTAGTGTTAATAGGCACATATTTAATTTAATTTTTTTTTGTGTTGATTCTACTTAATTGAATTGGTATTTCATTTTTATTTTTATTTAAATATTTATCCTTTTGTTTCTTATTATACACCAAATTATATATATTATTGTTTCATCCACTAAATTTTTATCTTATAATTTAATTGTGTTGTACTTTTTAAGATTTTATTTTTTTGTCTATTAATGATGTTTTACAAGATGAAAAGAATGGTCATATTTTAACTTTTATGTAGTTAGTTTCTCTTTCTAAATAGAATCTATTGTCATATGCTTTGTAAATCTTTGTATTTCTATATATGTAGTTTCATGTGTGTATGCAGTTCGAGCTATTTTTTAGAAAAAGTACACACGGTTGTTTGAACTTTTTTTTCCTTTTTTTTTTTTGTTAGTTTAATTTAATTGAAAACCTTTTAGCTTTCTGTTAAATAAATAAAAAGTATAGAGGTTAATTCAATAAAATTTTAAAATTATTTGTCAACTATATTTATTTATTTTGTAGTTCAACTATAAATAGAATTTTGATGCAAGAGTCACTGCTTGTGTCTTCTTTGGATATAGCCATACACAAAAACTTATAGACTATATGATTTTCAGCAACATACACTATTCAGCTCTAGGGATGTCATATTTCGTGAGCCTTCGTTCCCTTCGTCCCTCTCCAAATAGACACCCTGTCTGAGTCTTCTTCCAGACATCATCCTTCTCCTACTTCTGTTCTTTGTTTACCTTCAGACTCCTCCTTATCTCCTACACTTGAACCTCAGCCTCTTAAAAGATTTACCAGACACACAACTAAACCTGGATGGACGGTTGACTATGTCTGTAACTGCACTTTTTGTTCACCATCTTGTACCTACCACATATCTTCTTGCACACATGTGTTTTGTTGCCCTTTTATCTTCGATGCAGGATCCAAGAATATACTCCCAGGCTTGCAAAGATCCTAATTGGGTGGAAGCCATGGACAAAGAACTTTGTGCTCTAGAGAGCAATGCCACTTGGGAGCTTACAACATTGCATCCAAACAAGAAAGCCATTGGTTCTAAATGGACGTTCAAGTTGAAAATGAATTTTGACAGCAGTTGTGGAAAGATATAAAGCGCCCCTTGTGGCCAAAGGGTACAATCAGATTGAGGGGATCGACTACTTTGAAAAATTTTCACATGTCGCCAAAACAGTGACTGCAAGGTTACTATTGCTATTGCCACTACCATGTCTTGGCCTTTATTTCAACCTGATGTGAATAATGCATTTTTACATGATTTTCTAGATGAGGATGTCTACATGACACCTCCTGAAGGTTACACCAAAGCTCAGCCGGGACAGGTCTGCAAGTTGAGGAAGTCCTTCTATGGCCTTAAACAGGCATCTTGCTAATGGAACTTAAAACTCACCAAAACTTCTGAATATGGATCTCGCCAATCTCCCCATGATCATTGTTTATTTGTGATGAGTTTTGCTAATAACTTCCTTGCTCTCTTGGTTTATGTAGATGAGATTCTCATTACTGGCAACTCCACTTCCGCAATTGTGATATAAAGGCATATTTGGATCGTCTGTTTACTATCAAGTCCCCTAGCCCTGCAAAGTAATTCCTTGGCCTGTAGCTTGCATGTTCTTCCCATGGTATCCTCATCACTCAAACCAAGTGCCTCACTAACATACTTGAAGATGCCAACCTATTGGATGCCAAGCTTGCTTTCACTCCTCTTCCTCCTGGCTTCAAATTCTCTCAAGATGAAGGGTCCATCCTTGATCTGACAAATACCGCCGTTTGGTTGGTCACCTTCTCTACTTGGGATTCTCCAGACCTGATATCTCCTTCACCGTTCAACAATTAAGTCAGTTTCTTCAGGCTCCTCGCATTTCTCACTGGGCTGCTGCCATTCATGTCTTACGTTACCTCAAAGGCACAATCCCCATGGGCTTATTTTTCTCTGCACATAGCTCTCTTCAACTCTCTGCCTACTCAGACACTTCTTGGGTTGCATGTTTGGATACCAAACGTTCTGTGACTGGTTTTTGCATATTTCTAAGCTCTTCTCTCATCTCATGTAAAACAAAAAAGCAGGCTACTGTCCCAGGTCCTCTGTAGAAGTTGAGTACAGGAGTTTGGCTTTTATCGTTTGCGAGCTTCTTTGGATTTCCTATCTCCTCCGTGAGTTGCAGGTCGACCCTCAGTTACCTATTCCCCGTTGGTGCGACAATCAAGTTGCACTGCACATCACTGCTAACCCAATCTTCCGTGAATGCACCAAACATCTTGATATAAATTGTAACCTCGTTCGTGATCAATTTCGATCAGGCTTTGTTGCTCCTACACATGTTCCTAGCTCTCAACAGCTCGTTGATATCTTTACCAAGATTGTTCCCGTTGGTGACTTCAATCGTCTCACTGAAAAGCTTGGTCTCATAGTAGGGGGGGGGGGGGGGGGGGGGGCGTGGGAATGTCGATACAGGACTTGAGCTCCAGTCATTATCAAGCTCCAGCCATCTTCATATGTTCACAACGAGGAAGACACGCATTTCCTCTTCACAAAGATTCCACTTCCATAGTTTTTATTCAGCCTATAAGTGGTTTTACGTTTCTTTGGTTTAGAGAGTGGCAACAGTTAATTAGTTAAGTTAGTTCTCTTAATTACTGTTGGTTCATAGCAGTTAGTTTCTTCTTGAGCTGGTATATATGTATGTACATCATTCTTCCTACAAATTTTAATACGAATTACAATGGCCTGTGTGAATTTTATCTCCAAATTTTCACATGCGTCAAGATGAGTTAATAAGCAAACACAAATTAAATGATATGGAGGGCTTGTATCAATCTATGGTTTGTTATTTCATAAACTAAACTTTTATGAAATAATGCTTATTAGGATTCATATTTGGTTCAAAGTAGCAGTAGTGGCGATAATTTTGGTACCCATCGGTTCATATGGAACACCGTGCGCATATATTAAGTTTCTAAAAGTCAGAAAAATTGTGAAGTAATAGTATTTATTAAGAATTGTGAGAATAAAATTTAAGTATAATGTTATCATCAGGCGTGAATTTGTAATAGAACAAACAGCACGCGATTAACATAGTATTCACGGATAAATAGGATGTTTGATCTAGATATGTACTTACCCATACTCTGGACATCAAAGCGGATTCTGTTTTCATTTTTTGGGCAATGACTATGCATATGGTTGCAAATTCTGAGATCAACCTGATACGGCCAGTTTGATTGAAGAAAGTTCAATTATCCAACAAATATATATCACAAGTTATTTGCCACAATCACACTACAACAATTCAATCTCCATACCAGTTAAGTTTTCATGTATGTAACATATGACTAAGACATGAATATAATCTTTCCCAAACGCCACTCCGAGACATCCTAAGATCATCATATAATGCTCAGAACTGCATTATAGGGGATTATTAAGTCACAAATTCGACAAAGAAAACACATTATTAATAACAAGCCGAGAAATTATCTCTTGCGATTGTAGTACGTAAGAACGGTGTATGTCGTCTGCGTCAAGGTGAGAACCAGTAATGCCACGGCAGCAAGAAACGAGATGATTGTCCACGGGCTATTGAAGTAATTCCTACGCAGGTTTGCTTTCCATCTCTTGCCACGACGTTGACAGTGCCTATTCACACTGCAGAAGACTTGGGAGTAACAGAAATTTGTAGATGTCAGGATGTTTCTCCCCAACCGATTAAACATCAGACAGACTTCTTCATCATCCCCCAAGCAGTTCTCGATTATCCCACGACTACGTAGTAGCTCTACATCATTTGATGTGTTAATGAGACAATGCATGAAGAACGTGTAATCTGAGACGTATCGACGTTCCCCATCAGACATATATTGCTCATATGCTATTAGATTCATGAGTTGTGACTCTGTCTCATCATATATGATCAGCTGTGGAATTCTCAACACGCCGTTTACGAATTTGATGTCCATCAGGTTGTTGTCTACTTTCGCCCTTTTGAACTTAATTCCCGCCTCTCGCAGACCAGAGATGGAGTTTACGTTTTCCCACTTGTCTCTTTCATTGCTTGTATGTGATATTGCCTCGGCAAAAGGAAGACACCAAACGTCATGTATTAGGCCACAAAGATGGTCGATAATCTTGACAGGCAATCTTGTCAGGACTCTTGATACCGACAAGTTTAGTAACATGCCATCAAAGAAACGCAAAGCAAGAGTAATTAGGTCTTCCTCTGGATTTTCATCGGTCTTGGTCATGTTGAACAACTGATTCAGGATGAAGAACGGAAGTTGGTTCTCAAGCAGAAGAATGTCGTGGCGCAATTGGCTCAGAATCCTTTCGTGTCTAAAAATAGGATCATCGGCATCTCTCAGATGCTTGAAACTGCTATAGCGAAATAATTCAATGAGGAAGAATCCATCAAGTAACATCATCGTCACAAATGCATTTTCATCAAGGTCAAAAGAGTCGGCATAACATTTCCGTGCTCTTTTCTCCATATGTACCACAGTCAATACATATCTTTCCACACTTTGCTCGTTTCTACGTTTAAGATACCGCTTTAGGTACCTGAATTTAAGCTGTTGCATGTTCTGCAATCTAAGAATCCCGTGGTGATAAGGGCCAATTGAAAGTATTTCCGGATCATAAACATCGTTCCACTTATCACTCCGCAAATGACTATCTACTCTATAGATAGTGGGCTTGGAGGGTGTAGAAGGCAAGCCGTCAAGCTGGCGGTGGATATCAATTATGACCGTATCAGCTGATCCCTCAACAATTTGCATTCTCAGTTAATGGAAATTACTGCAGCAAGCTCATTAATCAGTAAATATAGACCACACAAAACTGCTATTTCTACAGGTAAATATGCAAACCCCGCAAATAAATCCAAGCATCAAACACTTACTGATCATGTTCTTTCTTCCTAATATTAAACCAAAAACAAGACAGGTAAAGAGATTTTCTTCTTCAAACACTTGCAGCAGAAACACAACAAACAGTATCACATATGCACCAACTAGCAATTGACGAACAAAGCAAGAAACATCTGTACTAACTCAGCCTGAACAGTCAGTTCAGTTCATTAATATGCAAAGGAGAAAATAATCTGACCCCACAGGAAAATATAAATTTAACTAAAGGGCAACTCACCAAGTGAATATGGAAGTCGAGGACGAGCAGATTGACGTTCGGCAAATCTGCTCCTTCTGATGATACAAAGAGGTGCTGCCCCTTGTATTTGAGCCTGATGGCATCAAGAAAGGTAGCAATTTCTGGGAAAGGACGGAGAAAGTTAATATTTCAAGGAAGCTGCCGGGTACTTGTTTTCAATATTCGTTGTGCCCACATCATTGACTTGTTTACCTGTATTCATTTTCACCAAGAGGTAAATCTAAACCAACTTTCTTGGTTTGAATTGAAGCCCTTTCTTGGTTTGAATTGAAGCCCTGCTTGTGTCTATGTTATTTAGTAATATGATTGTCCCGACAAATGTTCTTTGTTTTAGTACAAAAAGCTCCTAGCTTTGGTTAAAGCATCTCACTCTTTCTCTCTCTTTTATTTATTAGTGGTCCAGTAGTCGTTAGCTGTACACCTGTTCTTGTCCTGCTGTGAATTACGCTATTTTGTGATCCTGATGGAAAGATGTGTGTGAACTGAAACAGCCTCTATTACTGACCTACAAATTCAAGGGTACCTTAGTTTTCTATGCATTTCTAGCCCTAAAGAATCATGTGAGAATACTATCTTGTTAGACCTTTTAATCCGCAGTGCACAAAAATTTATCCTGAAGTCGTTGTAATTTACCCTTAAAAATATATAATCTACATTTGTGGGAGCATTTAAAATAATTAAATACTAGTTCTTATTACACGTAATTTCCGCATAGTATATAAAAATATTATAATGTGAGATGAAGTGGAAAAAAAATATTATAAAAAGACACTAAACGTAGTGAGTTGATGAAAAAGAAAGAAGTATGTGAGAAAAAAGAAATGTGGGTTGAAGTAAGAAAGAAAAAAAAATATGATTGTGGGTTTATTAAAAATATAGAAACTTGTAAGAAAAAATAAATACAAAGAATATGAGAGAAAAAAATAGAATAGTAGATTGAGGAAAAAAAATATAATTATAAAATAATTAAAAAAAATATAATACAATTACTATTATGAACAATTATTTTTGAAAGAATGAAAGGATAAAATAAAATTATAAAAAATTAATGTGATCAATGAGTTTTCATTTATAATAATTTAGATAAAATGATTGTTACCGCCAACAACTTAAGGTTTTAGATAAAATGGCTATTAAAAAAGAATGCACAGCAAGAAGTAGTTAAAGGAAACGGGAATAAAAAATCGAGTCAGTAAATTTACAAGTGACTGCCCTTCCATTTTATAGGGCGTTTTGTTTTCATGTTAAATTATTAGGAGATCATTTGGTACGGCCAATCCCATAGTAATCGGGAAAGGTCTTAGTGGAAATATCCATGAAGTTTCGACCAACTGAATGACAAGCCCAGTGCTGACGCCCATGATGCTGTAATGTGAATGGGATACTTGTAATGTTTTGAACAGCATACGGCTCCCCGACCCACTAAAACCGAAGTTAGCGCGCGATCCGGTTCAGAAAGTTATAAAATAAACATTCCTCGCTTTCAGCTTCCAATTGAAACTCGAAAAACCTCCACCTCTAACCCCTCCATCAGGGCGGCGCGTCGGGCTCACGTAACACTGACAGGTACTCTCATTTGTCCTGATTCATTGTTCAAATTCATCATCGATCCGCAATTTAGACTTCTTGTTTTCATCCATATAGTTGTTGAGTATCACTGTTTCTCTTTTTCACTTCTTGTTTCACGAACGAGTCAAGCTCGGTAAGGTTTTTGAGGTTGAGTTCAAGCCCGAATATATTATTAAAATGAACATGAATTCGGGCTTGAGAGCCCGGCTGCTCCAGTATGGCAGCTCCGGCAGCCATGTCTGGGACATCCCGGGCATCCGGGCCCAACTACTCTCATTTTTAGAGCTTCGAGCTCAGCTTGCTAGCCATACATATGCTCATACGCATTAATCAATTACGTAGATTGACTCGTTTGAGTTCGAGCTTGACTCGTACTCGACGCGACTGACTAGTTGCTTAACTCACCTGGTCTGCCTATGTACTGTCGTGCATTTTCTACATTGTATTTCCAATTTCTTGATTAGGAAACATCTCCCTGCAACCTGAAACAGCAACTTGTCACACAGTGGAGCATAGAACGGTTCAATGGCCTCATCATCATTTACAGCTTCACATTACAGACAACCACCGCGTAGTAGTGTTACCAGGTTTCATGAAATACGGCCTGAAGTTCGTGAAATTGTGATTGAGATGGGCGCTGGTGATCAGGTGGGACAGGGCTCCGGTTCCTCAACCGTCGATCACTCAACACTCAGTAAGCTTGTGAAGGAGAAAAAGAGTGATCTGCTAGATAGACTTGGACGTGTTGAGGGAATAGCAGCTTCTCTCAAAACTGATTTGGAGGGTGGAATAGGGGGTGACATTGAAGACATTTCATGGAGGACCAAAGCCTTTGGCTCCAATTCTTATGCTAAACCACCTGGAAAGGGTTGGTTCTGCTTCGTATGGGAAGCTCTCGTTGACCCCACAATTCTCATCCTCTTAGTTTGTGCTGCACTGTTACTTGGATTTGGCATCAAGGTGTATGGAAGTGAAGATGGCTGGTATGATGGTGCAAGCATACTTGTTGCTGTTTTTTTCATTGTTTCTGTTTCAGCAGCAAGCAATTTTAGGCAGAACAAACAGCTAGACAAGCTTTCCAAGATCAGCAACAATATCTTGGTTAAAGTTGTGAGAACTGGAATCCAGCAAAAGATTTCAATATCTGACATTGTTGTTGGTGATGTTGTTAGTTTGTCAATCGGTGATCAAATACCTGCAGATGGATTGTTCGTAGGAGGGTACTCTTTGCGAGTGGATGAATCTAGCATGACAGGGGAGAATGATCTTGTTGAAGTTGATAAAGATCAAAATCCTTTCTTGTTTTCAGGCACAATGGTTGCTGATGGATGTGCTAAAATGATGGTCACTTGTGTAGGAATGAACACAACTAAGAAATTCATTGAGCAGACACCCCTTCAAGCGCGATTGAAGAAGTTAACTTTGTTGTTAGGAAAGTTTGGTCTAGTAGTAGGTTTCTTAGTTCTTGCTGCACTGTTGGTGCAGTATTTCATAGAGGATACAACAGATGAGAATGGGAATAAAGGATTCAGTGGCAGCAAGACTAAGGTTGATGATGTGATCAACACTGTTGTGGGAATTATTACTACTGCTGTTACTGTTGTAGTTGTTGCAATTCCTGGAGGTTTGCTTTTGGCAACGACACTTATTCATGCATACGGGATGAAAGAAATGAGGGCTCATCATGCATTGCTCAGAAAGCTCTCTGCTTTCGAGAGAATGGGCTCTGCGACAACAATATGCACAGCCATACCTGCTCTCTTACAGAATCGGATGGAAGTAACCAAGTCTGTTGTTGGCGCAGAATCCATGGAACGTAGAAGTTACACTTCCATTGCAGCCAATGTTCTCCAACTCTTGCTACAAGGGATCATTCTTGCAAGAGGCAGTGTTCATAACCTGTTCTCAGTTGCTCCAATGGATGATGCAATTCACTCATGGGCTGTTATGAAATTGAACATGGACATGGACAACAGCACACAAGGTCTGTCGATTCTTGATGTGGAAGCATCCTCCCCTGAGAAGATGAGTGTAGGGCTTTCAGTTGAAAGACAGCAAGATAATACGAATATGATCCATGTGCACTGGAGAGGGGATTTTGAGAGAATCCTCTCATCATGCTCGAGCTACTATGATAATTCTGGACAAGCTAAAGTTCTTGATGACGAGCAGAGAGCAGCATTTCGTCAAACAGCACATGGTAGTCTCCGATGCATTGCATTTGCCCATAAGTACCTTTCGAAAGAGGAGTATAAAAATGAAAGAGTGCATCGAAAGGTTCCAGACAAGGATTTGATTCTATTGGGATTTGTGGGACTGAAAGCTTCTTGCCATCCTGGTATGAAGCAAGCTGTTGAAAATTTTCAACTTGCAGGGGTTGCCGTCAAAATGATCACTGGTGAAAACGTTTCTACAGCAAAAGCCATAGCAATGGAATGTGGAATACTTGATAATGATGAATCCATAGTAACAGGTGAAGAATTTCGCGGGTACCAAGACCATGTAAGAATGCAGAGGGCTGATAACATTAGGCTTATGGCAAGGTCATCTCCTTTTGACAAACTTCTAATGGTGCAGTGCCTCAAAAGGAAAGGCCATGTCGTTGCGGTAACTGGTGATGGAACAAATGATGCACCAGCATTGAGAGAAGCAGATATAGGACTTTCAATGGGAATTCAGGGCACTGAAGTGGAAAAGGAGAGCTCAGATGTTATCATCCTGGATGATAATTTTGCTTCTGTTGTCACAGTTCTGAGATGGGGAAGATTTGTGTACAACAACATTCAAAAATTCATCCAATTTCAGTTGACTGTAAATGTTGCAGCCATGGCAATCAACTATGTGGCAGCTGTTTCAACTGGTGAAATACCATTAACACCAGCCCAGTTACTGTGGGTGAATCTCATTATGGACACATTGGGAGCCCTTGCCCTAGCTACTGGAAATCCGACTGATGAACTCATGAACAAGCCACCTATAGGTCAGTCCGACCCGCTCATCACCAACATCATGTGGAGAAGCATAGTAGGTCTAGCTTCATATCAGATAGCAGTCATCTTGGCCTTAGAGTTCAAGGGAAAATCAATATTTGGCAACGATGGAAACATCGTTGACACACTTATCTTCACCACTTTTGTCCTCTTGCAAGTGTTCAATCAGTTCAATTCAAGGGAGCTCGAGGGGAAGAACATTTTCAAGGGAATACACAAGAATAAACTGTTCCTTGGAATCACCGGGATTACCATAGTTCTCCAAGTAATAATGGTTGAATTGTTGAATAAATTTGCCCATACAGAGAGGTTAGATTGGAAGCAATGGGGAGCCTGTATAGGCATTGCAGCTTTCTCTTGGCTGATTGGTTGGCTGATCAAGTTTCTACCAGTTCCAAAGAAGCCAATCCTCCATAGTCTGATCAAGTGAAACAGGGGACTCCGATAAAAGCTGCAGGATTGCAGGATCCAGAATCCCCTAACTGGGATTAACAAGGGATGAAAGTCCTTCCAATTTTGGGCCATGTACTTCCACTTTGAAGGGTGATTATCTCTTCTGTTTTCTTTTAGTCAGGGATATTTTTATTCTTACATCAACAGGCGACACAATGTAGAGCTCTGTTCATGTATCTTCTTTACACTTGAATTTCTGGGGTTGGTAATTTGTGTAATATTGATGGGCTTTCTGTTTAGTCAGATAATTATGAATATTTTCTAGGCATATATTTTCCTTCACCCCACAGAATTTCTCCTATAGTGGTTGTTAATTGCCAATTTGAATTGAATGTGAATTGGCAATTAAAATTTGTGAATTGGGCCAATTTTATTTTTTTATTTTTTTATAAATTAATTATATTTAATTAATTTTTAAAATTATATTAATTTTAAAATACAATAAAACATACAAATATAATTAGTGTATATTTTTCTATACAATTTTAAAAAATACAATGAACCATACTGATAAGTTTACGACAGTGTTGGAACCCTTCGATTAAACCCCGAGGCCAGATTCAAAATTTAGAAAAAAATGCAAGTAATTCTTGTGATACTATAAATGTATAAATTATTATTTTATAAAAAAAATTAGTAATTTACTTTCATTTATTTTTTAAAATACAACAATTCATGAAGCAATTTATTTTATATTTAAAATAAATTATTTTTTAAATATAATCGATTTGATTCGATTAAACTACTAAATCTGATTCGAATAAGATTTTTTCAATAGATAAATAGACTGCGTCCTACTTGTCAAAGTGTTGCAATTTCAGGCTTCTATAATTTGAAAATAATTTTTCTAAACAATTGATTAATATTATAATTTTTTATATAATTTAAACGATTACTTATATGTTTAAGAGTTTTATTAGATATAAATGAAAAACCAAATTAATGAGTGCAGTACTATTTAGAATTGCACCACACAGACGTGCAGAACCCTAATCAAGAAAGAACATTCATCTTCAGTGTTCGTGGGAATGTGATGTTGGGTTGGGTATCAGCTCTGTATTTCTCTCGGAACCTATTTCCAGATTTCCCAGGTACTAGATGCTACTGATGGCAATCATAGCAATATAAAAGTCACTTACACAAATATTGTTTCATCTCCGATTGTGCTTGTCTTGCTGTGCAAATCATTATTTCTATGCACGTGATACACTGATATTTATATTTCTTACCTTAATTGCATTTGTTCAAAAAAAACTCCTGACCAGCCAGGGGAGCAAGGCCACTCGCCTGTTCTGCTATTGAAATTGAAAGAAAACAATCTGAAGAGAAGGCCAGTAATTGTTTTCTTGTATAGTACACATAAATGTAAAGAGTGGTTGCCGCCTTTACTTGATGTATCGGATGGTTATATTTGTTTTGAAAATATTGGTTTATTGTTTAAAACGATTTGGCAAATCAAGATAATGCATGTGACATATGTAAATAAGTATAAAGCGGCTGGCCTGTAGGAGTCACGTCACTTGACGCTGTCCTAAGATCGTGATGGCCTCCCTTCGTGCAGGTACTATCAGCTCACCACCACCCCAAGATAAAACCCAAGAAGGCCTCAACCGGTGTCTTCTATTGTGAGCACGTTCACAAGAAGACTAGAGAACTAGACCTTATCAAATTGCCCAAAAACAATGTAATAAGAAGAATAGAATGTGAGTATTAAGATGCAAGAGTGAGTTGTGTGTGTGCCTAGACCCTTAGGACCTCTCCTATTTATAGTGTTAGGATAGGACATGTAACACCCAAAAATTAAAATAGAAATAATGGTCATTAGTGGGGTGTTACAAAATTTAAATAGGGTCAACACACTTTAATTTGAAAATTAAGATTGAAATAATATTTTGAAGTTTTAAAACTTCAAATTAAAATCAGATTGTAACAATCCCCCACAAGTTTGAAAACTTCAAATGATATATAAACAAATACAATAGGGCAACTGAATACTATGCAATAGGTGCAGGAGCCTTCCGGGCTTGAGCCTACATTTAGTATTGACGATTTCCATTTGAGGGAGCCATAATGAACTACGCCTTGAATTAGGTCCCTTGGCCAAATTTCAATACGTCATACACACAGTACTGACATCGGTCCTTGTTCAAAGCGGGTTAGCGCTGTTAACGGCCATGCGCTTCTTGATTCTCATGAGAGTTTTAGAGTTAGCCCAAACCCATAGCTACGGCCTCATAGCAACTCTCATTTAGGTGAAACCTCCAAGGGCACGTGTGAACTATACCCCGCGGAATTTCCGCCTTGGTTTCATTAAGGGTTAAATCCCAACCTAACATCACACTCTAAAGCACTGTCACCATAGGGATGGGAAGGAGACGCTCTCCTCATAAAGTAGTGCTAAACGAGTCACGCATTACAGGTTGTTTCTACCCATTGAACCTTCTTCATGGGGTCTCCAATCACAAAGGTTGGGTTACTACTGGAGGTGACTCCCTTGTGGGCTTATGCCCATCCCCCTCGATGATTCATATACACCCTTTCTGGGTAAACCTTTGGTCAAATTATCTGCCAAGTTTTTCTCTGATTTCACAAAATTAAGAGATATAACATTTCTTTTTAATAATGACTTCACACTCTTACACCTAGCTTGTAGATGTCTAGTCATTTTCTTATTAGAATGTGTCTGCTTCACAAGATCTATAGTTGCTTTACAATCACAATGTATAGAAATAGCTGGCAAAGTTTTATTAACCAATGGGATATCAAGTAATAGATCTTTTAACCATTCAGCAGTTGTACAAGCAGTATCTAGAGCTATTAATTCAGCTTCCATAGTACTTCTGGATATAACTGTTTGTTTCTTTGAACCCCAAGTAATTGCTGCTCCACCCATCATAAAAATAAATCCACTAGTAGACTTAACCTCAGAGTTATCAGTAATCCAATTAGCATCACTATATCCTTCAAGTACATTGGGAAAACCTTTATAACATAAAGAGTAGTTTATTGTTCCTCTAAGATATTTAATAATCCTTTCCAAAGCATTCCAATGATCTTTACTTGGATTATGAGTGTACCTACTAAGTCTACCATTAGAAAAATATAGCAATGATCCTATAATTTGAGAATATTTTAATTGAGAAATAGGTTCACCTAAATTTTTATTTAAATGTGTATTTGAATCAAATGGGGTAGAAACAGACTTATGATCATAATAATTGAATTTCCTTATGAACTTTTCAATTGCTACAGATTGGTCTAATAAAATTCCTTCTTGAGTTCTACTAACTTTCATACCCAAAATGATATTAGCTTCTCCCATATCTTTCATTTCAAAGCTATTTGATAGATAGGTTTTAACATTTTCTATAATTTTTAAACTAGACCCAAAAATTAATATGTCATCTATATATAGGCATAGGATCACATGCTCTCCATTTTCTTCTTTACAATATACACACCTATCATGCTCATTTGATTTGAATCCATAGTTTATAATCACCTTATTAAATTTTTCATGCCATTGTTTAGGAGCTTGTTTCAACCCATATAAAGATTTTACTAACCTACACACCTTATGTTCTTGTCCTTTAACCTTAAAACCTTCAGGTTGTTCCATATAAATTTCTTCATCTAAATCCCCATTTAAAAATGCAGTCTTAACGTCCATTTGATGAATCATTAGCTTATATATAGATGCTAAAGCCAACAAAGTTCTAATAGTTGAAATTCTAGCAACCGGAGAGTAAGTATCAAAATAATCTATCCCTTCTTGTTGAGTAAATCCTTTCGCTACTAATCTTGCCTTATATTTATCTACTGATCCATCAGCTTTTAATTTTTTCTTAAAGATCCATCTACATCCTATTGGTTTACTGCCAAGGGGTAAATCAGATAAAACCCAAGTATTATTTTGGATAATTGAGCTATATTCATCATTAATCGCTTCTTTCCAAAAGGGTGCATCAATAGAAGATATTGCTTCATCATAAGTTTGTGGATCCCCTTCAACTAAAAATGTGATAAAATCATCACCAAAATTCTTTTCAACCCTAGCTCTTTTACTTCTCCTTAGTTCTACAGATTCTCCTTGCTTATTTTCTAACACCACACTACTAGATGATTCAGCTCTAGAAGATTCAATTTTTGAAATGTAAGACTCATTTTGAATTTTAGTCTTAAAAGGGAAAACATCTTCAAAGTATGCAGCATCTCTAGCTTCAATAATTGTATTGTTAAATATTCCACTAACCTCAGAATTAAACACTAAAAACCTATTTGCAGTACTATTTTGGGCGTATCCAATAAAGATAGCGTCTACAGTTTTAGGACCTATTTTCTTCCTTTTGAATTCAGGTTTAATTACTTTCGCGAGACACCCCCACACTTTAAGAAAATTTAGTCTAGGAGTCCTATTTTTCCATAACTCATAAGGTGTTTTAGTATTATCTTTAACTATTATACGATTTAATGTACAACAAGAAGCTAAAATAGCTTCTCCCCATAAATTTTCTGGTGCTCCTGAATTTATTAGCATTGCATTAACCATATCCATCAAGGTCCTATTTTTCCTTTCAGCTACACCATTCGATTGTGGTGAATAAGGAGGTGTGAACTCATGTATTATACCATTATCTTCACAAAATTTTGATAACTCTCCTGAAGAATATTCTCCTCCTCTATCAGACCTCAATATTTTAATCTTTTTCTCTAATTGATTTTCAACTTCATTTTTATAAACCTTAAACTACAAAAACTTCATCCTTAGTCTTAATAAGATAAATATAACAATACTTGGAAAAATCATCTATAAAAGTTACAAAATATTTATTACCACCTCTAGTTGGAGACCTGTTTGAATCACAAACATACTATGTATAAGATCCAAAATATTTGAATTCCTTTCAACTGATTTATAAGGTCTTTTAGTTTGTTTTGCTTGTGCACATATTTCACATTTATAATCAATATTTACTTGAAATATAGGAATCAAACTAAGTTCCATAAGTTTTTTAACCTTTCTATTACTTATATGTCCCAACCTTTCATGCCATAAAACACTAGATTCAATATTGAGAATTAAATTGGAACCTTCTTTGATTTCATTTACAATGTTCAATTTAAACAATCCATCACTAACAAATCCTTTCCCAACAAAAATATTATTTCTAGTGATTACAACTTTATTAGACTCCATGACTAGTTTGTAACCATTTTGCACTAAACAAGACCCACTAATTAAATTCTTTCTAATGTCGGGAACATGTCGCACTCCTTCAAGAGTTAATATCTTTCCAGATGTCATCTTTAGATCAACACTACCAATCCCATGAATTTGTACGGCAGTATTGTTTCCTAGTGTCACGCTTCCTCCACTTGAGCTCTGATAGAATTTAAACATTGATTTATCAAAACAAACATGTATATTAGCTCCAGAGTCTAGCCACCAATCATTACTTTGATATGTAAAGTTTACTAATGAAGGTATAGATTGTAACCTGAAAGACGGTTCCTCTTCGACCAACATATTCACTTGTTCGTGCTGTTTCTTAGGCTTAAAGTTGATCTTAGAAGCATTCTTTTCAGTTTTCCGAAAGTAACAGTCCTTAGCCATATGATTAGTCCTTCCACACACAAAGCACATCCTTTCTTCCTTTTCTTTGCCTTTATCATTCCTATAATTTTGAATTTTAGGTTGAGTATTATTATGGCGATAATTGTTCCTCCAACCTTTTTTATTGTTCTTAAACTTAATACTGTTTTGCTTGAAGTTCTTTTTATTATAATTTCTTTTATCCTCCAATATATTAACTTTAGCCTTCATTTCTTCTTGTTTAACATTGATCCTATGTTGCTCCTCTATTCTCAATGATTTAAAAGCTTGTGTTAAAGTTAATACACCTTGTTGATGTCTTAAACTTTTAGCAAAACTAGACCAAGATGGTGGAAGCTTATCAATCAAACATGAAACTTTATAATCTTCACTAAATTTTGAACCACTTTCTTCCAATGGTCTTAACAAATCTTGAAATTCATGTATTTGCTCATTAATAGATTTTCCATCAACCATAGTATATTTCATAAAAGTAGAGGCATTAAACCTTTGTATTCCAGAATCATCAATCCCATATTCAGTTTCTAATGCTTTCCAAAGTTCTTTAGTATTAGCATAAGAACAAAACACATCATAGAGTCTTTCTGATAAAGCACTTAAAATACGATTATGACAATGATAATCTACCTCTTCACGAGTATGCCAAGAATTTAGTTCAACATTATCATCAATAGCAGAAATAAATCCAAGAACAGTTAACCAATATCTCATTTGGTTTTGCCATCTTTTAAAATTAACTCCATTAAACTTTTCAGGCTTAACACTGTTAGCATATTCAAGAGAAGCCATTTTTTTTTTCAAAATAAGTTAGGAAATAATAAGGCAAAGAAAGGAGATGTCACTATAGGAGTCAAATAATAACAATATCAATAATCAACAATAAGAGCAATATATATTATATTGAATATTGCAATATAGATAAACTCTAATTTTGCAATGCAATTATTAAAAGAAATCTCTATATCTTTTAGAAACTACCTTTACTGAAAATCTATGGAAAGATTCAAGAAAATGACTTGTTATTATAAGATAATTCTAATGCATATCATGCGTTTTGGTTTTCAAAATTTGAATATAAAAATTAATTAATGGTAATTTTTTGTGCAAGCATGAATCAAAATTTAAACAATAAACTTGATTAGTGAAGCAATATATCGACAATTAACTTCAATATATGTAGATATTAACTAAACCACATGCATAGCAATAAGAACTAGTTTGTCACAATGATGAGAACAATAATGAATAAATATATCAAAGCAAAATTAAGTTGCAATAGAGATAAATAAAATATATCGTTAAATCTAACTATTTAAGATTAAAATATCACGCTCTTAGATTGTTTTGAAAATATTGGTTTATTGTTTAAAACGATTTGGCAAATCAAGATAATGCATGTGACATATGTAAATAAGTATAAAGCGGCTGGCCTGTAGGAGTCACGTCACTTAACGTTGTCCTAAGATCGTGATGGCCTCCCTTCGTGCAGGTACTATCAGCTCACCACCACCCCAAGATAAAACCCAAGAAGGCCTCAACCGGTGTCTTCTATTGTGAGCACGTTCACAAGAAGACTAGAGAACTAGACCTTATCAAATTGCCCAAAAACAATGTAATAAGAAGAATAGAATGTGAGTATTAAGATGCAAGAGTGAGTTGTGTGTGTGCCTAGACCCTTAGGACCTCTCCTATTTATAGTGTTAGGATAGGACATGTAACACCCAAAAATTAAAATAGAAATAATGGTCATTAGTGGGGTGTTACAAAATTTAAATAGGGTGTTACACACTTTAATTTGAAAATTAAGATTGAAATAATATTTTGAAGTTTTAAAACTTCAAATTAAAATCAGATTGTAACAATATTTTCAGATGCATAGGCCTTAACCAGTATTCTAGCTTAATCCATGCATGTTTTTCAATGGTTCAGGCATATGCTTCAAGGGATTATATTGTTGTAGCAATTGATTCTCGCTACCATGGAGAGCGTGCAAGAAACTTAACAACTTACCGAGATGTGCGCTTTGGATATTTATCTTTGCTTATTTGACATGATAATGAAATTTAAAGGTTCGCAGAAACACGTGATGGATTTATATTTGTTTTAATGCAGGCTCTGGTGTCATCGTGGAAAAAAGGCGATACGATGCTTTTCATATTTGACACGGTATTGTTGCCATTTCTGCAATTTGTTCTAGAAACTTTGAAGGATGCTAGTATGCTTCTTACTGTTCCTATTTTGTCTTGATGTATTTGAGAGACTGATGAACCAGATTCTATCCTCCTGAACTGAGACATTATTTGACATACTTGCATGCACAAACTTATTGTCAGGTTTGGGACTTAATAAAATTGGCAGATCATCTCACACAAAGGGAGGATGTGGATCCTTCAAGGACAGGAATTATCGGCGAATCACTTGGAGGTGAGGTCAATTCCCTCTAAGATGATATTATCTAAGAATCAATATTTCTTAAATGTGCAACTCTTAACATGATACTCCATCATGCAGCAATGCATGCATGGTTTGGTGCTGCTGCTGATACTCGCTATTCAGTGGCTGCGCCTATAATTGGTGTTCAGGTAGGTGTTATGATGTGATTTGATTTGTACAAAGAGTATATATAGTCTCAATTCTCGTGCAATACTTTTAGGGGTTTAGATGGGCTATTGAACATGACAAGTGGCAAGCTCGGGTTGACAGCATTTTAAGGCTGTATTTGAAGGTGAGACATGGATATGATTAGACAAATCTCTTGTACCTGTATGGATTGGTTTATCTAGCCCAAAATTCATATATTGTATATTTGGTAGTTGAAAGAAAATGTTGGGAGGTCATAAATGTATGGATGATTGTTTTCTTCTTGGATTTCAGAAGCAAGAATTGATCTTGGAAAAAGTGCAATCGATAAAGAAGTGGTGGAGAAGTTTAGTGTTAGTTTTGCTCTCATCTCTGTCTGATGTTATTTGGTTTATCTAGCTAAATGCCATGACTGCGATCAAACCACTAAATATTGTACAATATCCGAGCCTTTCTGATATTCTGATATTCTGCTAATGATTGTTTGTTTTTGGTGTTGAGTTCTTCTGCTGTAGTGTTGCAGCCGCTCAGACAGGAAATCAAGGTACTGAAATCGTTTAAATTGAACAATTCGTTTTGATGTGTGAGTGAGTAGTGTTGTGGATCCAAAAGAGTAAAATCTGTGGATCTACATCCAACAGAGCCATGGTATGTTTTCGATACAATCAATCAATATGCCTTTTTTCTTTCTCGTTGGTCAGTAGTTGCATTTTGCATTTTATATTAGCAGCTGGGGAAATGCTCCCTTGTCAATTAAAAAGAAAAAAAAAAACTTCAGGAGAGGAAACAATTTGTTTGTGCTTGTTTCTCATACTCCATGATTTAGATTTTACAAGTTCTGTTCATATATATTTTAAGGTGCTCGGAAGCTTTTTGCAATCAGGTTATAGACTCCAATTTAAGAGTTGATATAATTTTCAATTTACTTAATCTTAAGCTATTTTCTACTTCTGTTCCTTGTTTGCGTTTTCATGTATATCTTGAATGTTGGCAAGTCTTGCTTAGATGTGGGAGAAGATATAGAGCTGTGTGAAGTCATCCATTAAGATTTTACAAGTTCTGTTCATATATATTTTCTGGTGCTCTAAAGCTTTTTGCAATCAGGTTATAGAATCCAGGCTAAGAGTTGATATAATTTTCAGTTTTACTTAATTTAAGCTATTTTCTGCTACTGTTCCTTGTTTGCGTTTTCGTGTATATCTTGAATGTTGGCAAGTCTTGCTTATATGTGGGAGAAGATATACAGCTGTGAACTCATCCGACAGGTTTTGGGTCCCAGAACCCATTGAATAGGTAAGATGAGTATTTATTTATTGGTGAAATTCCGTCGGTACATATAAACTGAAATTTTAAGAGATTTTCAAATAAAATTGGACCATATTGAACTAACGTTGGAGGTGATATCTTGTTTTCTTTAGCCCTAACACATATAGGCGCTCAATTAATAAAGGGTGTCGCCTTACCTGATACATCACTCTCAAGTAATACATGTAACATGCATTTATATTTGATTCTACAAGTGAAGCATATATGTTAGTATTGGTTTTCCATACTCGTTTATTAAAAGATTGAAGGCTAGAGTTTGAATTTGGTTTGCTACAAGAATTGTGTGGAAATTGAAAGGGTTAAAAAGGATTTAAATGCTCAATTGGAACAGCCTGCCAAACTATGTTTCTTGATGACATTTTAGAACCTAACGGTAGCCTTACGTATCTTCGTATTCTTCTTTTCAAGTTTCTAACTGAAAAGTGACCAAAGGACCCTATCAATTCTTCTTTGCTGATTTTTATCCCATATTTTGAAATCAAGAACGGCTGAAACCATTGATTTTACACTTTGTATAATTAAAACCTAAATTTGCTGCTCCGATTTCTTTGCAAAGCCATGCTTTCTCCATTCTGGTTTGGAAAGGATAGGATTATGGATTTTTGAGGCTACACAAAATGTGAATGATGCAAGTATAGAGTTGAGACCTAAATTGGAGAACAAATATTTCATCTTTTTGTGAGTTTATTCTTGGTTCATTTATTATGTTGGATTTTCTTCATGCGCTTGCTTAAAACTTTTTGTTGTTAATACATTTGACATTTTTGTATGATTTACAGAAACCATATTAGTTCATATTATTAACATCTTATTTTTGAAGGTGCATTACACAATAGTATGTTGGAAAATCTATATTATACAATCATGAATTATTTTATTTGTGAACTTTGGAAATTAAATGTTGTGCTAATGTGGAACGGTTGTTTAGATGCCAATTCAAAATTTATTTTTCAAGATACTTGGTAAACCTTTTTTTAATATTGCGTACGTTCAAGATTTCATCAATGATTTTTAAGAAACACAAAGTTTTGATAACTCAAAATGTATTATTAGAAAAATTGTTTCTCTCTTTTTCCCAAAAGATTTGTTTTCCTTGTGGAGTGTTCTTTTGTTTTCACCTAATGTTCTTAAAATATGTTTTTCTCTTTTACTCAAAGATTTGTTTTTCTTGTCGTATCAACTCATGTTCTCAAAATCAGCTTGAATTGCGGTAATTTCTCTCAAATTATTTATTAAAAAATTTCAGTGTTTCGAATACTTTTTGTCATTGGTATATCATTTGATTATTTTTGGATAAATGCACGAAAACTCATGTGTTTGGACTTCAAGGGAAATTTGTTATTGATTTTTATTTCCATAAAAATAATTGGATTCAAAACAGTTTTTGCAGTTCTTTTGGAACATTTAATCTGCATTCAATTTTCTATATTTTAGCAAATTGCATTCATCACCATATTTGTTTAGACCTACAAAAAAGTACATAAAATTATTTTTTAAATGATAAAAGTCTTTTAAGATATATATATATATATATATATATATGTAGACATACAAGTGACTTTAAAACAAATAATGAGATTGGCATCTCAACTGTTTTGCAATTTAGTATGCGATATTTTATTTCTAAAGTTCATAAGATTGTGTAATAATGATTTTTCCAACAATTATCTTTGTGATACACCTTCAAATGTTAGATGTCAATGATATAAACATATGGTATTTTTGTAAAATTCATTCAAAAATGCAAATGTATAACAAACAAAAAGTTTTGAGCACGCAACATGGGACCAAAACCTAACATAATGAACAAATTGAGAATAAATCTACAAAAAGATTGGAGTATTATTTCTCGTTCAGGCCTCAACTCCAAATTGCATCCGTCATGTTTAAAGTGGCCTCGGAATTCATAATCCTATTGCTTTCCACATTAGAATGTTGAGAACGTGAAGGCTTAATAGGAATCGGACCGACTTTTTGGGTTTGAATTATACAAAGGATAATAAAATGGTTTCAACATTTCTTGATTTTTAAATAGGGAAAAAGTTGGTAGAGGTGAAATGGATAAGGACAAAGGTTGCTTTTTGGTTAGAAACTGGCAGAGAGGAAGAGAGAGATATGTATAGGCTGTCCTATAGTTTGCATGCCATTGTGTGTTGCATATTTTTCTATATGGTTGATGCTGCTCAAGTTTTCTTCTTTGTTATTTCAGTTAAGTTGCCGGTGAAGTTGATCTCAACGAAAGAGTTTGCCTAACAAAAAAGTTGTGGATTTGCTTCATAACATGTCAGCTCGGGTTCAAGTAATTCCAAGTATGAGCCTCGTGGATTCTGGAGGAAATTAGCAGCCATCAATGAAAAAGGCAAAATTTGGCCTCTACTGTAAATAAAAATCAAGTATGTTTGTAGTAGTTAAGAGAAACGATATTAAGGAAACTAGAAACAGGGGAACAATATGTCTGGTCATGTTGTGATATATATGTCTTTGCCTAAAAGTGATCCGGTGAGATCCTATGTAGTTGTTTTACTACTATGTTGTTAGTGAATAATTCTGTACATATTTGATGAGGTATCATGTTTTGAAGAAGCAATTTTTCGTTTTTCTTTTTCTCTCATGTTTTGAGGAAGCAATTTAAATGGACATTGACGGTTTCTAAAATAATTTTTCAAATGGTCAAGTTCAACATCAAAATTAAAAGTGTGGTTTCGGATGATTTTAACAATTATTATAAAAATAAGATGTTGAGATTGATAGAAAGACAAATATATATATATATATATACTAGTTTGAATTTTTCAAGTGTTTGATCCTATGTGAAACGATATTCATATTTTTACTTAATCTTTTTAATAGTTAATCAAAATTAGTTATCAAAGAATAATATTATATCATAAAAGAAAAAAATATTTAATAGTGCTAATACTCCTCTAAACTACTTGGACAATGATAAATGCAATAGAAAAAATTAAATACGAAATGATATTTTGACACGATTAATTTGTTAGAAGATATTTTAATTAAATACTTTAAGAAAAAAAATTTACTGTGTATAATAAAAATTAAAATAATAACATGTGAATAATATATAAAAAATACTAATCTAAACTTCAATATATATATATATATAATAAAGAATAAATATCATATATGATATTTTTGAAAAAATATCAATTTTGCTTTTGAAACATTTAAAATAGTTAACTAATTGATTTTATTTTAATATTAATTATAAATAACAATTTTTGGATTGTGTACTAATGTATTTTTAATTTTTACCACAATGTCTTGGAGGTAAGATAATATCAGTAAGTACAAGATATGATTGTTAAATATGTAAAATAAAGAATCCCTTAAAGTTATATTTGGATTGAAGAATTTTAGTTTTATAGGAGGATTTGGTAGAAAAGATTTGAAAAGACTTCATATTAAAGGAATTTTAATATTCATTAATATTTAACAAAATATAGTTTTAATTTAGAATTGAAGGATTTAAAAATCTTTTGAATTTAGAATTATTCAGATGAATCCATAGAAATTGTTACTACTGATCTGAAACCAATAATTTCATCCATCGATCCGCATGTAGTGTTGATTCATATTGTGAAAAGACATTTGTTCGCTTACTTGGGACAGTCTTTCCAATAATGAATAAGAAATAATTATAAGAGCAAAACTCTGACAAAAAGAAAATTATTTAGCATTCCTACTTCCTCTAAACTACTTAGGGAATGAATAATATATTCTTAAAAATAAATGGCAAATGATATTTTAATGTGGTTAATTTACTAGGAAACAACTTAAAAATATTTCTTTTCTAGAAGATTGATTTACCTATGCAAAGTAAAATTTATAATGAATGCAAATGAGTAAGATGTAAATACTAATCAAAACTTGAAAAGTAAAAATAACATTAGAAAATTTTAGACAAAAATCGTCAAATTTATTGAATTAGAAGTACTATTGAAAATTTTAAAATGAGTGGCTTTCGACTTACTGATTTTATTTTAATATTAATATTAGATAATTCATTTTGGATTGTATTTTTACTATATTATACTTAAAAGAAAAAATAGTTCTAATTTGACAGAATAAATGAAATAATATAAGAACCTATCAAAGTGATGGTGCAAATTATCATGGAGGGTCTCATTTTGTATAATTCTAATTGAATATAAATACTGTTGAGAGTTCAACTGTTCGACCACATCGTCTAGAGGTAGCTCCTCAGGAGGACGTTGATGGTAACAGAGATATCCAAAATCAAATCGCTGGCCTTGAGGTCGCAGTACCTTCCACCTATCTCCAGGTCGCATATCATGAGGTCGTAGGGAATTCTGGTACAGATTCGTTAGATACAGGATAGATTCGATTTTAACTATTTTTCTGTAACAATATTTGTTAGATTTGTTAGAAGAGGTTATGCCCAAATGTGTATATATACCCTTTGTATCACTTCATAACTTTTTTGGAATAATATATACAAAATCTGGAGTGGATTTGCTCTACAATGGCTGCTTCTTTATCTCCTTCACATTTAAACCACACACATCTCAACATGGTATCAGAGCCTTCCTTGTGAATGACTCTGAATACGAGATCTGAACTCGCCGCTGCCACACCATGACGGATTCAAGCACCACGCCGGAAACACCTCAACATGAGAAGTATGCCTTATATTTGCATCCTTCGGAACACTCCAGCCTAGCTTTGTCTTCCTCACCTTTAGATGGTACGAATTTTTTGCCCTGGAGCCGGGCAGTATATGTTGCACTGGGAACCAAAATGAAAATCGGTTTCATTAATGACACCTTTCCCAAGCGTATGATGGGGTCTGAGAATTTCGATTAGTGGAGGAGGGTGGATCTAATGGCCACATCTTGGATTTGGAATTCAATTTCCAAAGATATTATAGAAGGTTTTATGTATGTATCTTCATTGCGAGAGTCATGGCTTGAGATTCAGGCCAGATATGGGTGAAGCAATGGCCCTATGGTTTACCATCTCCAATGGGAAATAGTATCCATTGCTCAGGGAGACATGTGCTCACATCATACATGACGAAGATCAAGAAATTATGGAGCGAATTGCTGTGTTTATCCCCGACACCAAGCTGTACTTATGGGGGATGTTCTTGTGGAGTCAACAAAGCTATTGCAGCGAAGGATGAAGTGACTCAGCTGCTACAATTCCTCATGGGGCTTCATGAGAGCTATGATGCCGAAAGGAGTCAGATTTTAATGTAAGATCCATTGCCCAACATGGAGCGAGCCTTCTAAATGTTGTACACCATAGAGAAAAAGAGATCGATTCATAGCAACATAGGCGACTCCTCTGGCCATTTGGCGTACCATCTCACATTCAAGGATGGTAGACGGGAAATCAGGAACAAACTTTCAAACCGGAGGAGGTTGCCTGTGGACAAGCGGACCACGAACTGCACTCACTGTCGCAAGCCTGGACACACTCAGGAGACTTGTTTCCAACTTCATGGGACCCCAAATTGATATAAGACTTTGAGTGATAACAGAAGGAGCAAGGGATGTGGGTCAGGTGTCAAAGGCTTTGCTGGGATAGCAACAGAGACTAAGGATGTCGTGCTCCCACTAAGAAGATCGCTGAACTCATGGGCGACCTCATCAGACCCATGCAGAAGGGGGAGATGCCATCACACCCTCTTACTAGCTCTACCAATTTTGTGTGCAATGACGATGATTTTGCTGGTAATGTTTCTGAAACCTCTGTTAATAATCTGACTTGCTAGATAATAGACACTGAGGCCACCAATCACATATGTGCTAATCTTACTCTTTTCCACTCCTACTCTAAACCTTCACAAACATATACCATTATTCTACCTGATGGGACTAAGAAAATTGCACCATACGTTGGTGAGGTGCATCTGAATGATGAGGTCGTTCTCACATATGTTCTTTACATTCCTTCATTCTCAGTCAACTTGCTCTCAGTCACTCAGCTTTGTCGCAACAGCTCTTACCTCTTCCAGTTCACTAAAACAAATCGTGTCTTGCAGGACCAAGTAACTAGCAGAAACCTAGTTGTGGGATTTCCTTTCAAGAACTTATGTGTTGTCAAGCAACAGGGTGTTGACTATGCCTTCTCTTTCAACCAGTGACCTACGACCTACCATCTCAGTGGTTCCTTTTCATATTCTACTGATTGTAATGCTTCCTTTTGGCACCATATACTAGGTCATGTGCCTTTACAAGTGTTGAGACAAATTCCTGAACTGAATTTGAATAAAGATTCATTCACTCTATCTTGTGAAACTTGTCATAAAGCAAAGCAAACACGAGCTCTCTTCTCCAGTAATAATACACAATTTGTTGCTCTCTTTGACCTCGTACATGTAGATCTTTGGTGACCCTATAGGACCTCCACTCTTTCAAATTGTAACTATTTTCTGACCATCTTGGATAATCATAATCGCAGTCTATGGACATATCTCATACACCATAAAAGTCAGGTTGCTCCTACACTGAAAACACTCTTTAATCTCATACACAATCAATTTAACAGAACCGTAAAAATCCTAAGATCCGACAACGGATTCGAATTCCTTAACCAGAGTTGTGGTGATCTCTTTAACACCTTGGGGATAATCCATCAAACTTCCTGTATCTACACTCCTCAATAGAACGGTAGAGTTGAACGCAAGCATCGTCATCTACTTGACGCTGCGCGAGCTCTACTATGCACATGACACTTGGCCCATTTTATGTAACCATGATCACGTTCCTCAAACTCTTGTCTAATTCCCATATTTTTCGTGTAAGTTCTTTTTCCATATATCCATCTGTTTAATTGTCTTAATTACATGCCTGCCTATATGTATAAACAAATACATGCATATAAAAACATACTCTGAACAAAACAAAACTCATATTATATATAATATGTATATATGGATGCATACACCTCTTCATATTCATTTTTAATACCCATTATGTTATACCCTTTTGTATCCCCTATTATGATTTATAATTATAATAATTATGGTGTATTTTGTAACCACAATTTTGGTGGTCTATAAATACTACCATGTATTTCATTTGTAAATAATTTTTGGAGAGAATAAGAAAGTGATTTTGGAGAAATACATATATATTTTACTTTATATTCTATTAACTTAGAATTTCTCTAAATTTATAACAACTCATATATTATCCTACAATATTCGATATATATATAATAAACTGTACTAAGTGCTCATATATGTACATACATTGAATTATAAATTACTTATTAATTTTTCTTGGCAAATGAGTCATAAATTAATTAATTACCACTAATAATAATTAACTGCTGGCTAGTTGCTTTCCATGTTCGGTGTGCCCACATTCCTTCACTTGTTTAGCTAATTAATTCAAGCTTTGGTTAAAGCATCTCTCTTTTTCTGTCTTTCATGTGATAGTTGTCCACTGGGCTTTGTCTTTTACCTGTTCTTGTCCTGCCTTCAACTACGCTAAATTTTTTTTTATCTTCATCATGTAAAGATGTGTGAACTGAAACAGCCTCTATATATGACTCACCTACAAAGTATTCAAGTATAGCTTTGTTTTGTAGAATAATTTTGATTTATTTTTTAATTTGTTCAATATGTACTTTTGTGTTTCTATAGCTAGTAACTTAAAAGAAAATAGATTATTTATTGTTTATACTTTAAAATTAAAATAGTTGGTAAGTTTTTATTTATTTTATTATAAATACAATTTTTCCGTGCCTGACATGCGGGATACTAACTAATTAAATACACAAAATTAATACAAAAACACTAGAGACCAAGACAATTAAAACCCTACATTCAATCATGTTTGGAAGAGTTTATAAGCATCTTAGTTATATGCCTATTCATAGGGTTTATAAGCATGAACATCTACGTACGTACGTACGTACTAATCAAAGTGGCACATGGGTGAATGTTTCAAACAAACAAAGCAAAATCAAATGCGCAAATAAGAAGGAAATTAAATGATCCATTGCATTTATGAAAATTTAAAATTAGGATACATATCTCAACTTATTTAAATAATTAATAATCAAGCTTAATTTATATAGTTATAAGTACTTGACAAACGTTTCCCCAGCCGTCTCAACACCATCGAAGCTTGAAAATCACACGCATCATTTCCGCCACTTTACTCCATTCATCGATCATAGCTAGTTAAATCATTAATTTTATTGAATTATGGTCTCAAGGAGCGGCTGGTTATCGATCCATAAGCCTTAGTTTCTGGAATTCCGCCTGCCTTGATCGATCTTTACTAGACGATAAAATGGAAGTCGTCCTGCTCCGGTCTGCATGCATGCACTAAGCATTTGATTTAATTTACTCAAATGAAACCTGCTGTTTTATGCGAATATCACTGACTCACAGTTTGATCAATTTGCTATCTGGGAAATGGGATGTGATCAGAATAACTCCCGACAGTTTACATTAATTCTATATTTTATAAACTTGATACTTTATGATATACATATACATATTCTATGTATAAAAAATGATCTCAAATTATACATAGACAGGAAATTAATATGGATTTATTGCATACATTTATTCTCTGATCATTGCAGCAAATGGAAACACTCTTTTGCTTTCCATTCATTCATCAGTACAGTAAAGATGTTCGATGGTGTCTTGTTTATCTGTTAATTATTGTGATGAGAAATAACAAATTTAAACACAAATGATGTAGAGGGCTATTGTTGTGTATATATATCAATCCGTTGTTTCTTATTTAATAAACTAATTAAACTTTTATAAATGCTTTTAATTGATAGTCTTATTATGGTTCAAAATAGCATAATTTTGGTACCCGTTGTCTCATACAAAATCGCATCTCGAGATATTATTAGGGGATAAAAAAAAAAAAAAAAACTGCTATAGTAAAATTGTAGCGTACAATATAAATAACATTAATTGCTAGTTACTAGTAATAATTTTTAGAATGAAATTAAGTAAACCGATACCTACGGTCAATACATTGAATTTGTAATAATGAAGTAGTCACGATTAGCAATATTAATACAAAAAAGTGTCTTTGTATATGTAATGATACATTAATTGAATCATAGTACATAGAATTTTCCAAAAAGAAGTGTAAATTTCATTAATGGTATAGCATTTTCAATGATAATATACTACTCTATATTTGATAGTATCACCAATAATATCTTTATATGGCCAAACAATATCGTTGCATTTTTACTACCATTCGATTTATTAGATGTTAGGTAACCATGAATCTGACTTGAGGGTTTAGCAGGTGATGTGGGTAAAACTCTAAATTATCACAAAAGGACAATTTTGGCTCTGAGAGGACACGGAATTACAATTTTATCAAGAGGATTTGTGCCTTTTTACAGACCCGACCCGAGAACCCGAGACACATGGAAGGCGCGCATTAGACCAACCAGACCCCCAGCTTCTCTATATAAATACCCCCTAGTCAGTGCAGTAATGGTACGTTGACTTTTTACTTTCTGGTCGTTTCAGCTCTTCAGCTCACTAAGCAACCTGCTTTTACGACCTCAAAACCAAACACCGACTTAAGTATCGGAAGGTCTTAGCTAGGGGTCACCCCAACAAGCCTAACGATCTGCTTTTTTTCTCAAGACCCAATCACTAATTTGGGAGAGGTAGCGATCTCGAACCACTTGGAGAACCAGCTTGCCTGACCGAGGAGGTCGCCTGGATTTCAACCCGATCAACAGGAAACCTCCCAATTTCTTGACGATGACGTATTTTAAATTTCATTTCCCTCTTTTGGAATTCCACCAAAAGCTGATAAAAGTGTGATAGTTGTTGTAGTGATATCACAAGCGAGCACCTCGAATTATCTTAGAAGCATTCATCAACAATTATCCCATGACTTGCTAGTTGGACCACATCAATGACAATTATGCCGTAAAGTAGAATATAAACCGAGCCACATAGAAGCCGACGACAGCAAATTCTGAAATTAACCTGATACGTACGGCCAGTTTGATTAAAGATGGTTTAATTATCCAACAGATATCACAAGAGCTATTTGCCACAATCGGATACAAACACACAACAACAATTTTCAGTCTCCATACTGTTTTAAGTTTACATGTACATATACATATGACTGAGACATTAATACAATCTTTCACAAACGCCACTTCTAGACATCCTAACATCATCATCATATAATGCTCCAACCGCATTATAGGAATTATTAAGGCACAAATTCAACAAACAAACACATTATTAGTAACAATTCATGGAATCATCTCTTGCGATTGTAATATGTAAGAACGGTGTATGTTGTCTGCGTCAAGGTGAGAACCAGCAGCGCCACGGCAGCAAGAAATGAGATGATCGACCACGGGCTATTGAAGTAATTCCTCCGCAGGTTTGCTTTCCACCTCTTTCCACGCCGCCGACAGTGCCTATTCACGCTGCAGAAGACTTGGGAGTAACAGAAATCTGAAGATGTTAGGATGTTTCTCCCCAGTCGATTAAACATCAGACATACTTCTTCGTCGTCCCCCAAGCAGTTCTCGATTATCCCACGACTACGTAGTAGCTCAACATCATTTGATGTGTTAATGAGGCAATGCATGAAAAAGATGTAGTCTGAGATGTATCGACGTTCTCCATCAGACAGATATTGTTCATATGCTATTAGATTCATGAGTTGTGACTCTGTCTCATCATATATGATCAGCTGTGGTATTCTCAGCACGCCATTTACGAATTTGATGTCCATCAGGTTGTCGTCTATTTTCGCCCTTTTGAACTTAATTCCCGCCTCTCGCAGACCAGAGATGGAGTTTATGTTTTCCCACTTGTCTCTTTCATTGCTCTTCTGTGATATTGCCTCGGCAAAAGACAGACACCAAACGTCATGTACTAAGCCACAAAGATGGTCAATAATCTTGACAGGCAATCTTCTCAGGACTCTTGATACAGACAAGTTTAGTAACATGCCATCGAAGAAACGCAAAGCAAGAGCAATCAGGTCGTCGTCCGGATTTTCATCGGTCTTGGTCATGTTGAACAACTGATTCAGGACAAAAAACGGAAGCTGGTTTTCAAGCAGAAGGATGTCGTGACGCAATTGGCTCAGAATCCTTTCATGTCTAAAAATGGGGTCATCGGCGTCCCTCAGATGCTTAAAACTGCTATAGCGAAATAATTCAATGAGGAAGAATCCATCAAGTAACATCATCGTCACAAATGCATTTTCATCAAGATCAAAAGAGTCGGCATAACATTTCCGTGCTCGTTTTTCCATAGCTGCCACAGCTATTGCATATCTCTCCACACTTTGCTCGTTTCTACGTTTAAGATACCGCTTTAGGTATCTGAATTTAAGCTGTTGCATGTTCTGCAATCTAAGAATCCCGTAGTGATAAGGGCCAATTGAAAGTATTTCAGGATCGTAAACATCATTCCACTTATCATTCCGCAAATGACTATCCACTCTATAGATACTGGGCTTGGAGGGTGTAGAAGGCAAGCCGTCAAGGTGACGGTGGATATCAATTATGACTCTATCAGCTGATCCCTCAACCATTTGCATTCTCAGCTAATTGAAATTACTGCAGCAAGGTCATTAATCAGTAAAGATACACAATATAAATCTGCTATTCTACTGGTAAATATGCAAACCCCCTAAATAAATCCAAGTATCAAACGCTTAAAGATCATGTTCTTTCTTACTAATATTATCCATATAGAAGACATGTAAATAGATTTTCTTCTTCAAACACTTGCAGCAGAAACACAACAAAAGGCATCACCTATGCACACACTAACAGTTGAGGAACAAAGCAAGAATGAACTTTAATACTAACTCAACCGGAACAGTCGTCAGTTCAGTCATTAAGATTCAACATACAGAGGAGATAGTAATCTGACCCCACAGGAAAATATAAAAATGAGTTAAAGGGCTACTCACCTAGTGAATATGGAAGGTGAGGATGACTAGATTGACGTTCGGAAAATCTGCTCCTTCTGATAATACAAAGAGGTGCAGCTCCTCGTATTTGAGCCAGATGGAATCAAGAAAGACAGCAGTTTTTGAGAATGGGCGGAGAAAAATAATATTTCAAGGAAAATACATGGAAGATGCTGCACTTCTTGTTTTCAATATTTGGTGTCCCACATTCATTGACTTCTTAGCCATCTTCATTATCACTAAGAGATAACCTGCCCTGTTTCTTACATAATGGCATGATTACCCCTACAAATTTTATTATTTTAGTACAAAGCTTCAAGCTTTGGTTAAAGCATCTGTCTTTTTCTTTTCATCTTTTTCTTTCTCTTTATGTATTGGTGGTCCAGTAGTTTTTGTTTACATTACCTGTTCTTGTCCTGCCCGCGATTTACGCTAATTTGTGCTCTCATGTAAATACATGTGTGAATACAATCAGCCGCAGTCACTTATCTAGAAATTCAAAAATAGCTTTGTTTTCTAAGCCCT
>NC_026154.1:1762028-1809454 GCF_000512975.1 Sesamum indicum
TGCTACTCTTCTTAAAAGATATCATCTAAACATAACCAGCATGTTAGAAATATTAAATATTAAATGATTTGATTTTTCTGACAACTTAAACTTTTAGCTTTTACATAAAGTGACTATTCCAAAAAATGAAAATACATGTAAAATACTAGTTCCCCTCCTGTTCCTTTACATCATTTGGAAGCTCAAAATACACTCCAAAAAAACTAAATTTAAAAAGAAGGGCATTGAGCAAATTCTGATTGGTTAAAGGAAACAGGAATCATCCTCAGTAAACTTATGAGCTTTTTTATTGTTTCTGTTTTTATATTGAACTATTAATAAAAAGTCTTTGTGGAAATAGCCATGAAGTTTCCAGCAGCTTAATGACAAATGCTGAACTATTTTTTTATGAAAAAGCTGGAGTTATTAGGATGCCATAGATATGTTTTTTCTTGTTATGCTGATATCACTATTGCATGATTTTGGTGTTGAACTTTACATGCTCTCTAAAGTATCAAACTTCGATATTTCTCCACCCACTCTGACTCATATATATACGGAGTAGAATAAATAAACTCCGAAACAACGTTAGCCTCATCCGGTTTACGCGGTTAGGAAAGGGGATTGACAGGTACAGTAACTAAAACCCATAAAAACATAATACAGTCCTCTGTTTTCGGCGTTTAAACTGAAAAAAACCACCACCTCTAACTCCACCATCAGGGCGGCGCATCCAGCTCAAATAACAGGTACCCTTCACTCACCTGAGATTTGTTGTTCAAATTCATGATCGATCTGTAGTTTAAAACTTATTCGTTTCGTCGTTGTAGTTATCGTCAATTCCCATCCTTCTCCTTTTTACTTATATTAAGAACGATCCAGTCGAGCTGGTGGAATTTTTGAGGGTGAGTTTGAGCCCGAATATATTAAAATGAACATGCATTCGGGCTTGAGGCCCAGTTGCTCAGCCGTGGCAGCTCCGGCAGCCATGGCTGATGGCTGGGGTAGCCAAGGCATCACATGCTCGGGCTGGGGTCGGGCCTGGGCCAGGGCCCGGCCTCAACATCTCCCATTTTTAGAGCTCAGGCTCTACCTAGCCTGAATTAGAAAGGAAAAAACTCAGCTTGCTAGCCATATTATGCTCCATACTCATTTAATTGATTAAATTAGTAATGTATTAAGTAATATATAAATATATCACTACAATATAAAAATAATTAAAAAATATAGGGAACCGAATTTGATGAGCTTGATTTTTCAGAACTCAAGCTTTGCTCCCTACACAATAATCGAAGTGTCACATAAGATTATGTTAAAAATAAAAAAAAAGCATAACATAAGAGGAAGAGTTAAACAAAAATCTTGGTGTAAATAATATATATAATATCAATATATTACTTAAAAAATAATAAAGCTCAAGAAGTTTCAAACTGACTTGTGTGTTCGAGTTTGCTATACTGCTTCCTATGTATACTCTTATATTTGCTATACTGCATTTCCCATTTCTTCAATAGGAAAACAGCCCCTGTCACATAGTGGAGCAAAGAATTGCTCAATGGCCTCATCGTCATTGTCAGTTTTACATTACAGACAACCGGAGCGTAAAAGTGTTACAAGGTACTATCAAATGCCGCCTGAAGTTCATGAGTATGTGATTGAGATGGGAACTGGTGATCAGCAGGGACTGGGGTCAGGTTCCTTAACTGTCGATCAATCAATGCTCAGTAAGCTTGTGAAGGAGAAAAGGAATGATGAGGTAGCTAGACTTGGAGGTGTTGAGGGACTAGCAATTTCTCTCAAAACTGATTTGCAGCAGGGAATAGGGGGTGATGTTGAAGATATTTCATGGAGAACAAAAGCCTTTGGTACCAATTCTTATGCTAAGCCACCTAAACAGGGCTTGTTCTCTTTTGTGTGGAAAGAACTCATTGATCCAACAATTCTCATCCTCTTAGTGTGTGCTGCAATGTTGCTTGGATTTGGCATCAAGGAATACGGGACTGAAAATGGCTGGTATGATGGTGGAAGCATACTTGTTGTTGTTTTTGTTGTTGTTTCTGTTTCAGCAGCTAGCAATTTTAGGCAGAACAAACAGTTAGACAAGCTTTCCAAGATCAGCAACGACATCTTGGTTAAAGTTGTGAGAAATGGAAGCCAGCAAAAGATTTCAATCTTTGACATTGTTGTTGGTGATGTTGTTTGTTTGTCAATTGGTGATCAAGTACCTGCTGATGGATTGTTCATGGAAGGACACTCTTTGCTAGTGAATGAATCTAGCATGACTGGGGTGAATGATTTTATTGAAGTTGATAAAGATCAGCACCCCTTCTTGCTTTCAGGCACAATGGTAGCTGATGGATATGCTAAAATGATGGTCACTTCTGTTGGAATCAACACAACTTGGGGTGAAATGATGAGCTCTGTTCATAGTGAATCCATTGAGCAGACACCCCTTCAAGCACGACTGAAGAAGTTCACTCTGTTAACAGGAATGTTTGGTCTAGTAGTAGGTTGCTTAGTTCTTGCTGCACTGTTGGTACGTTACTTCACTAGGACTACAACATATGACAATGGGAATAAAGAATTTAATGGCAGCAAGACTAAGGCTGAAGATGTGATCAATACCATTGTGGGAATAATAGCTACTGCTGTGACCATTGTAGTTGTTTCAATTCCTCAAGGTTTACCCTTGGCGGTGACCCTTACTCTTGCATACTCAATGAGAAGACTGATGGCTGATCGTGCATTGGTCAGAAAGCTCTCCGCTTGTGAGAAAATGGGCTCTGCAGCAACCATATGCATGGATACACCTGCTCTCTTACTGACTCAGATGGAAGTAACAAAGTCTGTTATTGGAGCAGAATCTATAGAAGGAAGAAGTTACACTTCAATTGCGGACAATGTTCTCCAACTACTGATCCAAGGGATCAGTCTCTCAAAAGGTAGTGTTCATAAGTTGTTCTCAGTTGCTCCAATGGACGATGCAATTCGCTCGTGGGCTGTTATGAAATTGAACATGGAAATGGACAACAACACACATGGTCTGTCGATTCTTGATGTTGAAGCATCCTGTCCTGAGAAGAAGAGAATAGGGATTTTAGTTGAAAGACAGCAAGATAATAGGTCAATGATCCATGTGCACTGGAGAGGGGATTTTGAGAGAATCCTGTCATCATGCTCACATTACTATGATAACTCTGGACAAGCTATAGTTCTTGATGATCAGCAGAGCGCGAGATTTCATCAAACAGCAAAAGATATGGCAGTTAGTGGTCTTCGATGCATTGCATTTGCCCATAAGCACCTTTCAGAAGAGGAGTATGAGAATGAAAGAGCACATCGAAAGGTTCCAGACAAGGATTTGATTCTGCTGGGATTCGTGGCACTGAGAGGTACCTGCCATCCTGATGTGAAGCAAGCTGTTGAAATTTGTCAACTCGCAGGGGTCAACGTCAAAATGATTACCGGAGAAAACATTTCTACAGCAAAAGCCATAGCCATCGAATGTGGAATACTGTCTCCCACACAACAAGTTAGTGAAGATGGATCCATAGTAACAGGTGAAGAATTTCGCAGGTACCAAGAAAATGTAAGAATGGAGATAGTTGAAAACATTAGCGTTATGGCAAGGTCATCTCCTTTAGACAAACTTTTATTGGTGCAATCCCTTAAACGGAGAGGCCATGTCGTTGCGTTAACTGGTGATGGAACAAATGATGCACCAGCATTGAGAGAAGCAGATATAGGACTTTCAATGGGAATTCAGGGCACTGAAATGGAAAAGGAGAGCTCAGATGTTATCATCCTGGATGATAATTTTGCTTCTATTGTCACAGTTGTGAAATGGGGAAGATGTGTGTACAACAACATTCAAAAATTCATCCAATTTCAGTTGACTGTAAATGTTGCAGCCATGGCAATCAACTTTGTGGCAGCTGTTTCAACTGGTGAAATACCATTAACACCAGCCCAGTTCCTGTGGGTGAATCTCATTATGGACACCTTGGGGGCTCTTGCCCTAGCTATTGGAGATCCGACTGATGAACTCATGAACAAGCCACCTATAGGTCAGTCCGACCCGCTCATCACCAACATCATGTGGAGAAACATAGTAGGTATAGCTTCATATCAGATAGCAGTGATCTTGGCCTTAAAGTTCAAGGGAAAATCAATATTTGGCAACGATGGAAACATCATTGACACACTTATCTTCACCACTTTTGTCCTCTTGCAAGTGTTCAATCAGTTCAATTCAAGGGAGCTCGAGGGGAAGAACATTTTCAAGGGAATACACAAGAATAAACTGTTCCTTGGAATCACCGGGATTACCATAGTTCTCCAAGTAATAATGGTTGAATTGTTGAATAAATTTGCACATACAAAGAGGTTAGATTGGAAGCAATGGGGAGCCTGTATAGGAATTGCAGCTTTCTCTTGGCTGATTGGTTGGCTGGTCAAGTTTCTACCAGTTCCGAAGAAGCCAATCCTCAATAACCTGATCATCTGAAACAGGGGACTCCAACGAAAGCTGTTCATTTAGAAGTTTGGATGTATACTAACACGTAGGATTCCTAAACCAGGATTCTCTTTAGATGTCCAGATGTTAACTGTTAGGAGGTTTTAGCACTTTGACATTCAAACAATCACAGTCATTCATGTATGATGGGATTCACCAGACAATCACAATCATCCATGTACATCTACAGTGAGCCACACGTGAATTCCGTCACATGAACGGCCGTAATTGTAGTGCTAACAACTTCATTAGATGTCTGCTAACAAGTGTGATAAATGCTGGACCAGAATTGATGTGAAGAAAAAGGCCTAACAAGGTAACTATCCCTCTTCCCCACATTTACATATATCTATCTTTTTTGGTGAAAATCTTACTAGAATCCAAGACCTAATATCTCTCATATTCTTGGATTGCAGGATCAAGAATCCCCTAATTGGGATTAACAAGAGATGAAAGTCCTTCCAAATTTGGGCCATGTTCTTCCACTTTGAAGGGTGATTATCTCTTCTGTTTTCTTTCAATAAGGGGTGTTTTTATTCTTACATCAACTGGTGACCACAATGTAGAGCTCTGTTTATGTATCTTCTTCACACTTAAATTTCTGAAGTTCGGTAGTTTGTGTGGTACTGATTGCCTGTTTCTTGAGAATGATAATCATCATGCTTGAGTTTCTAGCTATATTTCCACATTTCCTTTATCCCTCATATTTAGTCCTAAGATTTAAGGAAATCTTCAAAGTGAAGACCGAAACAACACATTCGCTCCTGAAATATTTGGGAGACAAGCAATACTCAAATAATTCTGTCAATCATCATTTTTTAATGTTTACTTGAAGATAGACTGCATATCAACTATACATTTATATGGTTATTAAATATAAAATTATCGATCAATGATATCTTAATTTAATAGTTAAACCTGAATCCCACGAACAAGTTTGATATCATTGTTCAAGTTCCGCCCGAATATATATGAGTTATTAAATTTTTATAAAAACAGGAAAAAAAACACAAAATTATTGAATTATTCATATGAAGTGAGGTATTCAAATCTTGAATTCATTAAACATGAATTATTAGTTTCTTACATCCGCAACAATTATTCATGAATCTTGAATTTGACGTTCTCAAATTCAGAATATTTTATCATAGAACTTCAACTTTGTGACTTAAACAATAGTTTTATTAAGATTAAAGAGTTAGCAGTTGGCAACTTTCAGTTGGTGAAAAGCGAAAACAACGTAAATCGTATTCCGTATTGTTTTGATCAGATAGAAAAGGAAAGGAAAAGTAACTCACCAATCGCCTTCCACAGACTTGTCCTGCCTCGGTCAAAACGGTTGTCGAATTTTCAGCTCAGCTGCTGTCTGAATCGTGCGGGTGGCCCCTATTCTTGGTCAAAATCCCTACCTGCCCCAATTACTTTTGGAATTTTAACCTATCTGAAATTTTTGTGGTCCTTGAGATGAGATCGACGAGGTATCTTACAACTGGAATCTTGGGGCCCACCTCAGTATTTTCTAAATGTTGATATTCCTGAAAATTACGGAGGTGATTCTTTTTCTTTAAGTAAAATGAATGAATTATTATTAATTGAAATAAATTGATTAAATTATTTTTATTAAATACTAATATCTAATAAAAATTATTATAACAATCATATCCTGATAAAAAATATCGAATAAACTAAATTTAATCAAAACTTATTATGCAGTAGAAACAATATCCCACGTATATTGAGGAATCCAAACCATGTGATCATGAGTCTCAACTTCGTCAACTATTACGCATGCGATCTAAAAGATGAAGGGTTTTTTTTTCCCACCTTACATTGATATTTGACAATTCTGGTAACTTTTTTTCATATATAGAAATAGTATTTATATAATTACATCAATATATAAATAAATTAAATTATATTTATTTGATCAATACATTAATATAACAAGAAATAAAAATAAATTATAAAAAAGTTGCATAGAAATTAAACAAATGACCACATTATTGATGAGATTCGAATTTACGACTTCAAACTTGTTCATAGAATCACAACCTTAATTGCTAGATTATATATGACTTTACTAAATAGATAATTACGATAAAAATAAAAAAAAATGACCAAATTGTTCCTCTAATTTAATATGCCGAATATAAAGAAAGAGTCTGATTGTCTAGGGACTGTTTGGGGAAATTCTTGAAAAGTATTTTTTAATTTTTGAATTTAGAAAAACACTTTTGAAATATTTGAATTGCCCACTTTTGCTTCTAAAACTACTAAAGAAGCATTGTTAACCCAAAATCTATAAGTTGATCTTGCCCATAAAATATTTTTCTGAAATACATCAAGATTTCTAAATCAACCAACAATTATCATTATAATATTCAATACGCAATAGATCAAAATTTCTGAATCGACAAACAAATTTAAAATAAATAAAGAAACAATTTCAAAGTAAACAAAAAAACAACATGCTATTATTAAAAATAAACTAAATACATATATTTATAAGACTCAAATTTGCAACCTCATGATTGCACGACCTCAACTTCACAACTCAACTATAAACAGCCAAAACCCTTACTATATTTAACATCATGTGAGGTCCAACTCCAACACAAATTTGATGATCAAACACATACAACAAGACAAGACAAGACTTGCACATTGCTATCTGTTCCCAATAACATCAAGTCCTATCCCATGATTACAACAAAACTCACCCTTAACTAATTATTCGAAACATAACAAACTTCCGTACCAAAAATTCTTGGTCTAAAACCACTACATTTCGAACACCGGTTTCCCGCTTCCTCATCCTGTCCTGTAATGAAAGAACATGGCAAAGCAGAAATCTTCAGACCAAACCGAGAGGTTTCATGTCGGTGTGTGTATATTGTTCAGATATTAAACGAAGAAATAGTCCAAAAATCACATAAAGTTCAGCTTTTTTGGCTGTGAAGATGTTGATCCTTTTGAAGAATGAAGTCCATATTCACAATCCAAATTTGTGAAAGAACATTTATACATTACAAATGGATCTGCCAATCTCAATTTCTCAACAGATTGACATGTAACATCATCTTCAAATTGATTGATTTGGTGGGTGTACGGCTAAACTTGTTAAATGATTGGGATAATTATATTTTTACCTCTTGAATCTATGATCTATTTACACAAATCACTCATATTTTGTTAAAATTATACATACACTCACTAGAAACGTCGACATTATTTACACAAAACATCCTTATTTTTTGGAACATTACATATGCATCCCAAAAAATATCAACATCATTATGCAAATTACCCCTACTTTTGGCTGTAAGTGGTGGTTTTTGGTTTTTGTAATTACTCAAAAGATGAGGGTGGTTTATGTAAATAGACCATAGATAAGGGGTGTAAATGTAATTATCCCTAAATGATTTTATAAGTCCATATGTGTTATAGCGTATTCTAAGAGTTTATAAGATGTTGAATTATATTGTTAAAATATAAGTTCTTTTTTGAAAAAATAAGATGATGGGGCCTATAAAATGTTAGTAATAATTATCAACTAAAAACTCCCTTACATTTTGTAATAGAGCTTGTACAAAATCCTGACATCTTATTTTGGGTCTTGTATGATTTTTGTATGAAACATTTACCAAATACTTCATAACATGTGATAAGTTTTTAACATTTTATAAGATATTTCAAAGAGTTTATAAACTTACCCAAACACACTCTTAATGCAATCAAAACTGATTTAGACAAGAATTTGGAAAGAAAAATTACCTATTCGGACCCTTTTTCTTTAGATGAATTCTGGTCCAACCACATTGTACTCTGTCAAGATCGAGTTGTCATTAGGACACGTCTAAGTATCCGAGGGAGAAAATTGAAGATGGTCTCCGTATCTGGAACTGGTATGTACTTGATGAGACAGCCAAATGGCCAAGACACCGCTGCAATGACTATGCATGCCGCCCATTGTACCCAATTCAACTTCTCTGTACGTGCAAACTTATTCAGAAACTCCACCAAAATAACCTGAAGAATGACAATCATGCAAGTGAGTCCTATAAACAATTTGTTCTTGAGAATTCCCTTGAAAACATTCTTCTCCTCAAGCTGCCTTGCATTGAACAGATTGAACACATGACAGAGCACAAATGTGTTAAAAACAAGTGTGTCAACTGCCTTTTCATGGACCCCAAAGATTGATTTGCCTTTGAACATTAAGGCCAAGATAGCTGTTATTTGGTAAGAAGCTTGGCCTATAATGTTTCTCCACATGATGTTGGTGATAAGTGGGTCGGAACGACTGATAGGTCGCTTTTTCATGAGTTCTGTGTTTGGTTCCTCAGCAGCCAATGCAAGAGCAGCCAATGTGTTCATAGTAACATCGACCCATAGCAGTTGGGCTGGTGTTAATGGCATCTTGCCAACCGAAATTGCTGCCACAATGTTGATTGCTAGGGCAGATGCACATAACGTAAGGTTGAACTGAGTGTGTTTCTGGATGTTGTTGTAAACACATCGACCCCATTTAAGAATTTGGGCAACTGAAGCAAAATTGTTGTCCAAGATGACGATATCTGAACTCTCTTTCACCACTACTTTGGTCTGGATCCCCACTGAAATTCCCACATTGGCTTCATGTAAACACAGAGAATCATTTAGGCTGTTGCCAACCACTGCAACTACATGGCCAATCTCTTTTAGACACTTCACTGCTAGGAGTTTGTCTACATAACAAGACCTTGACATTACCCTAATACAGTCAACTTTAACCAATCTTTCTTTGTCTGTGTAGTTGCGGAATTCTACACCTTTCACCATTGATCCATCATCCACACCTTGGTTTGGTGGAAGTATGCCGCTCTCCATGCTGATGGCTTTTGCCAATGACGCATTTCCTCCTGTAATTAGTTTGACGCTGATCCCTGCCTGTTGGCAAATTTCAACAGCTTCCTTAAAACTGGGGCTACGAAGAATTTTCAGGCCAAAGATTCCCAAGAGAACCAAACCGGTGTTGGGAATATCGTGATTTGTCACTTCATTCTCATACGCATCTTGTGAGATCTGCTTATGCGCGAATGCAATAGATTGATGGCTATTAGCAGCCATATCTTCTATTATTTGCTGAAATCTTTCCCTCTCTTGATCATCAAGAGTAACAATATTTCCAGTTGCGTCCTGGTAATGTGAGCATGATGAGAGAATTATTTCAGCATCCCCCTTCCAATGAGCATGGAATGTTTCGTCTGACTGATTTTTAATTAGAACACCTATTTTCTTTTCAGGGCAGGAAGCTTCCAAGTCCAGAACTGAGAAATCTCTTGTGTTGATGTTCATTTCCATGTTCAGTTTCAGGACAGCCCATGAATGAATTGCATCGTCAGTGGTAGTAACTGTGAGAAACTGTTGAACAGTACTGCTTTTGGTGAGACTGATCCCTTGGAACAACATTTGCAGAACATTAGATGCTATTGGAGAGTGACCTCTTGCTTCTACCCAATCTTTTCCTATCAAGCACTTGATCACCTTCATCTCATTTGACGTAAGAATATCAGTTAAATCTGTGCATATGGTTGTAACACAGCTCACTGCCTCAAATGCAGGAAGGTTCCTCACCATTGTCTGATGATCGCCCTTCATTCTGTCAGTGGAATATGCCAGAATGTATGCAACTGCCAACGGCAATTCTTCAGGTATCGCAACAACCAAAATAGACACAACAGCAGCAACAATTCTCAGAAGGTCGTTGATCACATCAACTGCTTTAGTCTTCCCGGGAACGAACTCTATTGTCCCATCTTCATTCTTTGTATGCCCTGTGAAGTAACGCACCAATAGAATGACAAGTACCATTACAACTGAACTTAAACCAATAAAACCGAGAGAAGAGGCCAGCTTGTTTAACCGTGTCTCAAGAGGCGTTTCCTCCCGTGAATCTACAGAGACTGAGCTCATAAGCAAACCCCATGCCGTGTTCAATCCAACAGAGACAACAAGCATTTTAGCACATCCCTCAGCTACTTTGGTACCTGAAAGCAAGAATGGATTTTGATCTTTATTGACTTCAACATGATCGCTCTCCCCTGTCATGCTAGATTCATCAACTCGCAAAGAATACCCTTCCACAAACAGGCCGTCAGCGGGAATTTGATCGCCCATCTTCAAGCAAATAACATCTCCAACAACGATATCGAATACCGACACTTGCCGCCTCCTTCCACTTCTGATGACAACTACAGGGAAATCCTCACACCCCTTCTCCAATTTTTTCTTCTGCCAGAAATCAGCCGTGGCACGAACCGAAATTACAACAAAAACAGCAAGAAACATACTGCCACCATTATACCAACCTTCTTTAGGCCCATCTGCCTTGATACCAAGTCCGAGGGACAGCGCAGCGCAAACCAGAAGGATGAGAGTTATTACATCCTGGGAAGCTTCCCAAACAAAATGGAAGAAGCTCTTCGTAGGTGGCTTTACGACAGTATTACTCCCGAAAGTCTCCTTTCTACGCGAAATATCTTGAGAACTCCCACCAATTCCATCTCGCAAATGGGTTTTGAGAGCATCAGCTATACCTTCAACACCACCAAGTGTAGCAAGCAAGGTCAGGTCTTTTTCCCTGACAATCGAACTGAGGTCAGACCCATCAGCAGCGGAGAAGCCGGAACCCGAACGCTGAAGCTCAATCACAATATTGTGGCTTTCATCGTGTGTGCGATGGAAGCCAGTAATGCTTGTGGGCTCTGGTTTTCTGTAGAAAAAAGCTGAAGATGAGGAAGCCATTAAACCATTTTTCCCTCCACTGCCCGGCGATGAAGTCTGTTTCGTTCCCTCCATTGGGGCTTCAAAGGTAGTGGCCTCCAAGAATTGGCGAGCAGCTAAATCGAGCAATGAGAGAATTCACGGGCTGATTAAGCTAGCTAGATGGTTTCAGGGATGGCGTAGCGCCGATATCTGTTCCATCAGTGTAGCAAGCTCCGTCCGGCAAGTTGACTTCGTGGTTGACAAAGAGGAAAGAAACAAGGAGAGTAGTGAGGATCAGAGCAAGCAGGAGTAACAGAACTGGATCTTTAGGAATTTTTCATAACATCTACAAAAACATTTAATACATAATTACAGGATTAAGAGATAAGTACTTAAAATTTTTAATTAATAAATAAATAAATTGTAAATATTTACAACAATTATATTTAAAAACAAAAAAAAGGAAGAAAGAATGAAAAAGAGAGAAAGAGACGTATATATGAAACCGCCCACCCTCAATTAAAAGCGCGCACACACACACACAAAGACATTCGGCCGATGCGAACAGGTAAGGGAAAATTATATTTAAATTAGTATTAATTTTTATAATTATATTATTTAGTTAATATCTTTATTAATTATAGATTATTATATCCAATTTAATATTTAATCAAAAAGCTTTATCAATTCGAGTAATTATAAATTAATGATCAGTAAATGTCTCAATTGAATTAAGATTGTTATAATTAATGATTTAAATTATTTAATTTATTAGATTTAATAATTTCAATTTAACTGAATTGATTAACCAGATATTTAATTATATTGGTAGATGTTTAATTAGCTCTTGTAATAGTAAGGAACTGATAAAAATGAATAGGCATATTTGAAAATAATATTTGAGTTATATGAAAATTATGTTTATTAAAAAAAGAAATATGAGATTTTTAAAATAACTTAGACTATAATTATTATTAAGAATAGTAGCTGTAAGAAGATGGAGGATTTAATGAAATATATTTTTATGAGATAATTGATAAGTTATATAAATTTTTATAAAGTTTAAATTGTCTAGTTAGTCAGAAGAAACGGAACAAAGATTTATATTTTAATATAAATAAATATTTAAAAAAATGATGGAAACTGTACGAATACTATTGGAGCTGTGAAAATTTTTATTACTTAGGAAAAAAATAATTTACTTAAGAAAGTTTAGAAATTATTCTCAACCAACATAAACTGGATATTATTAAAGTAAAGAGTGAAGTTCAGTTTGATACTCTCAAGCATATGATATATAAATCTTTTGCTCTCAAATTCTGAAGATAAAAACTCTTTAACCCCTCCAACTTTATGTGTGAGACTATATTCATTTATGTGTAATAAAAACTTTTACAATATTTATCAACTTTTATTTTCTTTTAGTTCATCAATTTTCAAATTAAATTTATCTTTATTATTACAATTTATATTTAAAACATCTAAAACTAAAGCATCACTAAAGTAAAGGTTTAAATACATTTTTTATTCCACACAGATAGTTCGGTTGACATTATCTTCCTTTAACTTTCACGATTTTCATCTTTTTTTTTTTTTTTTGTCTGAGTTCACCCTATGCATATGCATTTAAAATTGGAGCTACTAATCCTATTAGCTTATTTTCTTTAATTTTCACAATTTTCATCTTTTTTTTTTTTTTTTGTCTGAGTTCACCCTATGCATATGCATTTAAAATTGGAGCTACTAATCCTATTAGCTTATTTTTGCCACCATTTTGTCTTTTTAACTTTTCTAAGATAGTATTTTTATCCTACATCTTTTTAATTTTATTATTTCAGTCTATTCTCATCAAAGTTCACTCTTACAGCAAATAGAGGTAAACTCAAGTGAAGAAAAAGACTGAAAATAATGAAACTAAAAGAAAAATATAGAATTAAAATATTATTTTAAAAAGTTAAAAGATGAAAACGTTAAATAATCTGGATTACAATACTTCTCCCCTGCCCCCCTCCCCCCAACCCCAACAATGAAGTATAGTTTAATAAGAAGAGTTCGATTACTCAATTTTTTGGTATGAAAAAGTGGTGGAATAAATTTTTTTTGGGTAAAATTTAAACACCCCCAACATATGGAATCATTTGCACTTTATCTCCCAACCTTTTTTTTACACTTCTCCACCCAACCATTTAATTTTATTGTACTTTGCATTTTTTGGGAAATTATGGTGGAATATTTTGTCTTCGCACGCTTAAGGGCGAATTAATTGTAAAGGTTAAATGCAGATAGCCCCCCCAACGTGTGGAATCATTTGCACTTTGCCACCTCCCCTCCCAAACTTTTTACAAAACAAAAAACAAATTAGAAAAACTATGGAGAAAACTTTAAGAAAATTTAATGCTTGATCTGTAGATAAACCACTTTACATTACAAGCCAAATATAACATTGGCATGGATTGAAATAAACACATATACTTGATGGTGACGCCAATAGAAATACATGAGTTTATTTTCTCCATTTTTTTTTATTTATTTTATTTTTTATTAAAAGATTTGTAGACAAAGTGTAAATGATTTCATATGTCGGAGAGCTGTTTGCATTTAATCTTTACAATTTTATGGAATTCAAAATCGCCCTTAGGCGCATGTATTATACGCAGACAGAATGTTTCATCATTATTCCTTAAGAAATGTAAAGTGGAACAAAATTCAAAAATTAAATGGAAAAGTGTTAAAAAAAAACATAGGGAGCAAAGTGCAAATAATCCCATACATTGGTGGCTGCATTTTACTCTTTTTATTTCCCTAAAAATTACTTGAGAGTTAGGAGAGTGAGGTGCCGAGAAATTGCGAGGAAATGAGATGGAAGCTTCGCCTGTTCTCATCAACCAATATGCATTCTCTTCATAAGAATACAACCAATTTGGTAGAGTTAAAAGCTCAAAGTTTACAACTCTTTTCAACTTTATTGGCAGCTCAACTCCACACCAATCTAATCAAACCCTTTTTCTTTTAACGTAGAGGTGATGATGAATCGGGTTTGAACCCAACATATCAAATTTTAAATAGAAAATTTGATAGTAATAATTATAATTGTAATGCATATGATTTTGTGCAGCATTAGTTTAAAGTTCAAGGAATTCTGTTTATATTTGTTTTAATTATAAATATCTCTTTAAAACTATAAATATTCTAACAAATATTTTTTATAATGAGTTGTCAGTAGAGATATTTGTTAGGGTATTTGTAGTTTTAAGGGGGTATTATAATTTTTCAAACAATAAGAGGGTATTTATAATAATAACAGATTTCAAAAGAGTCCATTGTAATTTACCATTAGTACTGCATATATTATAAGTAAGTATTGAGTTTATTTGACTATATGTTTAATCTTAATAATCTACTAGAATGGACTAATGATTGGTGATTAAAGTTGTAATTTTATGAACAAGTATAAGATTATGGGATCAAGGTCCACTAACCGTTTATTCTTTTAATTTATTATTATATTGAGATATTATGATATTTTAGAATTAACATTATAAAGAGTCAAAATAAATAAATTGTAAAATAACAGAATAAATACTTACGCGTTTAATATCATAGAGAGTTGAAATAAATATTCTGGTAAATTAGAGTTAATAAACACACAATCATGAATTAAATGCAACATCAATATCACAAGTCTATCATCTTAATAGCAGTGAAAAGGGTGTTATTTTTAGAAAACTTTGCATTACAAAATAGTAAAAGAAATACAAATATTAAAATAAATATAGTCTGTGAAATATATTAAAATTCCATTGTTTACCAAATTCTTTTTCCCTCATAAATTAAAGTCCATGACCTTTCCCTTCAATCCTTTCATCATTTGATTCTTGACAAAATCTATTGGCAATAAAACACAAAAATCAGGAAAGTTCCTTTTGTTTTTTTATCTCCTTTTTGTTCCCTTTTCCAAACCTCAAACACCACACCCACATAAATCCAAACAGTAAAACCCTTTTCCTTTTTCCTTTTTTTTTAGTTGCTTACTAATTTCCAATCCCGATGAGAGAGTTGTGCAACTGAATGCTCAAAGAAGTTGGAATCTTGTTCTTCATAAAATGGGCTTCTAGTATAAATCTACAACATCAATTTTGAAGGGCTGGTTTTTGTTTGTTTTGTTGATTTGGTTCTGTATGTGAAGAAATAAATACATTTCAACTTGAAAAAAGAAAAAAAGATGCAAACAGGGAGTTCAGGTGAAGTGCGATCGGTGGTCGGGGCAACGGATACAAGAGGGAAACACAGGATTTCTGCTGAATTGAAGAGACTCGAGCAAGAAACTCGATTCTTGGAGGTTTGCTTCTGTTTGCTGTCGCCTTCCGTTTGACTTTGACCAGTTTGACTCATGTTTCAAGATTTTTGATCTTTTGTTGTTTCTGTTATCTAGGAATTGAATTTGAGTGCCCAGTTTTTGTTTTGGTGGTTAAAGGTGAAATCTTGATGTATATTATGTCAGCTGTGTGGGAATTGAGCTTTTTATCATTAGGTGAAAAGTTTCTGTTTCTTTCTGAGTTGGGGCATTTAAGTATACAGCACCAAAGAGAAATCTGGGGAATGGGATTTGATAATTCTTTTGCAGTTGATGTAGAATGATAAAGCGATAGACTTGACCTCGAGAAGGTACATCGCCTTTGGGTATAGGATGATAGGAACATTCATTTACCACTTGGCAGGGAGAGAATCCAGAGGTGTACTTAAGACTTTCTGTCGCACGCTGTTTTTTCTGTTTCATTTCTTTGAGGTACATCAGTTGATTAGCTTTAGATAGGCACACTTGTTTCCAACTGTCAGAAGAAGGAAGAACACTGGGTTCACTGCAGATTAGCCTCTAAATTATGATAGTTCCCCTTTTCGGAGTGCATTGTGTAGTATAACATATAAAATGGAAGCTAGAAATTGGATTCTTGGTTTGACACTTGACAGCAGGAGTTCGACAGTGGATTTGAGATATACCATGTGTGTTAGTTCTTTTTGTGTTTGAAATAGATACACAAGCAAAAATGAGGAGTAACATAGTAAGGATTACAAGCGATTAGTTTTCATGAAGGGAAAATTGTTGAGATATATGGGGTGTAGGACTTAACTGTGCAACAATATCGAATATTTTTTCTGTTTGGTACTTTCCAAGAAGATGAAAGATCCTTTTAGCATTCGGTTTAGAAGGTAAACTTTGAAGTATCTAGTTGCTGGATAAAATGAAAATTCTCAATAAATGCACCGCTTAGAGCTTTGCATAAGTGCCCCATTTCTGTTCCTCAAATATATGGATCGCAATTTAGTGCATCATTATTGCCTTTCACCATGCAATAAAATTATTTTCCGAACCACTGTCCGCAGCATCGAACTTTAGGCCTTAAATTCCACAAACTTGGAGTTAAATTAAATGCCTGAGTTAACAGTTAGCGGAGGTGGCAGCATCTGAAACTTGATTCACAAAATCTTTACATTAAATAAATTCAATTCTTTTGTACAATGTAAAACAGGAAAAGTGGAGTTTTGTTGATTCTGGGGTTTGAGTATTAACAGATTCTTTGCATCAGGCCCCTTAAATTAATTTTGTTAGTACGTTCTCGGTCTTTCTTTTTTCAAACAAAAAAATTGGTAATTGGTAATTAGTTATGTGCTTTTTCTGTTTCTCCCAGTGAATCACATTGAACAAAGTTCAGGTACCTTGTACGTAAGATAATTAAAAACAATGTTTGAAACACATGAATCTTTTTTCCTTAGCCAATTCTTTTTCTTTTTACATCTAGAATGTCATACTTCAAATACTTAGAACTATTGAAAACACAAAACAAATTATGGCTGATGAAATTGTGAAAACTCAAAACAAATTATGTCTGATAAAATTGCTTAAGATTGCCACTTTGCTGAATACTCCATGTAATTTATTAAGAACAAGTTTTTTTCTGGTGATATATGGTGTACAGGAAGAACTCGAACAGCTTGAGAAATTGGAGAGAGCATCTGCTGCTTGTAAAGAGTAAGCGCCAGATTCTAGGATTATGTGCTAACTCTGCATTCTTTCGGTTCCCAACCTCTACTTTTAATTCTGTTTATACAGGCTGCTGATGAATATAGAAACAAGACCAGATCCTCTGCTCCCAGTGTATGAGTTCTTTTTACTTTCTTTAACTTTTCTCAATTGAAATCAACTTTGTCAAATAAGGATATGTCGTTTGTGCTTTTCAGAACCAATGGCCCAGTAAATCCTACCTGGGACAGATGGTTTGAAGGACCACCAGAGTCTTCCGGTTGCAGGTGCTGGATATTATGACCGTTGCAGATGTTTTTCATGAATTCCTTTTTCAAGTGGACTTTGCAGATAAATTCGCTTACAACAGGTGACCACAATACACAGTGTATTCTATGAACACAAGATGATCGTTCTTTCAGAAACAACCTCGTTGTCACACTTCAGCAGATTCATCAGACTCTGGATGTTGGAGTGGCATTCACAGTAACAGATATTAAGGAATGTATGATGTTGAAAAAACTGATGGAATTTTCAACCCAATTCATTTATAAATTTCTATGTGATTGAGTGGTAGCTTTCATTACATCTACATTGTTCTTTTATTGTACAGTAACTGCTGTTTTCGTTTGTCCATCATTATCCCAAATGCATTCCAAAACCATACACTTGAGTAGGCACCCAAAGATGCTGAATATTAAATAAAATGTAAAAATATTATAAAATAAAATATTGACATCATTAAGCATGATCCGACGGTTTATAATCTACTCAGATGGGAAAAGAATTGATCATGCCGCTCACCAGATTGTAAAAGCTAGAAATAAGTAGAACTATACAGTGGGCTGCAGCTCCCAAAACCACCCTATTACAAAGACCTTCAGATTCATATGTGCCCTTCAAAATAACACTTCTAAATCATTCAGAAGTATGCTCCTGGCCTCAAACGTTTAATCAGCAAACACAGCAACCCTATTGCAACAAAATACAATGAGAACAATGTAAGTATAAAGTTCGTGGATTTGGATAATTGGGTGATACATCAAACTATCAATATTTACTGAGTTTGGAACATGGAAATGGACGTTTCTGATGTGAGTCTGTTGATTCTTCTAGCTTGGTGCTTTCCCAGTTACTCTCTGAGCAATCCACCCCAATCCATCATAGAGACCTTCACCAGTGAGCGCGGAGCAAGCTTGAATATGCCAATCATGGTTCTTGATACTGTGAAGCGAAAGTGCATCGGTTATTTCGGCAGGTGTCATGGCGTCCTTGAGATCCTGTTTGTTTGCAAAGATGAGCACGACCGCACTCTGTAAATCCTCATGTGGAAGCAGCTTAAATATTTCATCCTTCATAATAGAGATCCTCGCTCTGTCAGTACTGTCTATCACTACGATAACAGCATGAGTCCCGCGATAATATGTTGCCCATGATGTCCGGAGCCTATCTTGTCCACCAAGATCCCAGACCTGATTATAAGGAATCGAAAGATCAGTCAAATTACACAGGTTGAGGATTTGATGAAGTATAGAAACAATGAAATGAATTAGGGAATCCAGGAAAGATAAAGCTGCTGTAGTGAATATCTATGATATGAAAAGCATTTTCTCATTTTACACCATGTCACAAGTTAAATGCAAGTTTGGATACTAAGAAAGGAAAGAAAATGATTTTTTACTCAAAAAGCATTCCAATAATCTACAACTTATTTGATGCATTGAAGAGAAATGGAAAAGAATGTTAAAACCTACATGTTGCATTTATTGCCCTGTTGGCTACTTGTTCCACATCACAGATTTCAAAGAACAATTTGGAGGCCATCAGCTAGTTTTCTTATAGCCAAATGCTCATCATTTTGAAAATTGGTGCAAGTTTGGAGAAGAACCCGGACCAGTTTCACAAAGAGAAGGATTGGACCTAATACTTGTCTCTATGAACCATTAAGTAAACAAGTTCTACCTTCCCATAAAAGACAGCAATAAGAAGTCAGTTCTATTCTGACCAGATTCTGGCATTCAAGTTACTGGCAGGGGTGTCATCAGTTGAATCATCCAAATCTCTGTATGGACTAGATGCAATACCAATTTGTATTTGCAGCCAACAAGACGTTCAAACTAAAGGATTTGAGTACCATTAGTTTGTCAGAAACAAAGAAGGTTGATATGATTCAAAAACTAGTTTCTTCACCGATAATGAGTTAGAGATCATCAAAGTTAAGAAAATGAAAATTGTAATTTGACCAGGATAACAACAATACCACCAACAAGCATCCAATATATATTATAATATATTCAATGATTCTTATCCAGCCTGGAATCAGTGGAAAAGGCAATAATTTCCAGAGCGTGAAACTAAATTGACTATTGAGCTCAGTGAATTGAACAAAGGAGTCATTATGCAGTAGATATATGCCACCCGAGCATAATATGGTTCATATGCATTAGACAACAATCATAAAATCACTCTCCGGATGCTGAGTGGACACAGACAAAAATGAATTAACCAAAGAGGTCCAAACAAAAGGTCAAACTACAAGTGTAAACCACCAGGATTCTAAACGATTTTCGAATGAGCATAAGGATTCACACTTATTCCCAAAGAAAGGCATACATGTTATTCAAAAAACATTCTCACACCATTAGTACCATGTCATAGTCTTTACCCCAATATAAACCATTTGATTAAAGGAATAACGTCTTATAAGTACCAATTCCCATTGAATGTACAAGTGACTGTAAACCTCAATTTTCCAATGATTCATCACATCAAGAATAGTTCCTTGATCAAAAGACTATGGTTTTCAGTCTCTCACAAGCATTGTGGTCGCATTAATATCTAAACATAAACATACATGCTGAGGTGCCTCCCCAAGGCTATTATATTGAGATTACTTCCTTTCTTTCTCTTTTTCTTTCCCAAAATAACTCCTTGGGCCTCAAATTCCATAAGTAATAAATCAAGAGAGACGTCCATACTAGAGCAGACAAATAATCATATTAAGGAAAATACGATATACTATACACATGAACTATCCCAAATTTTCAAGAAAATGTAAAACCCACTACCTCAAACTAGCAACATTGCCATCAAAGAAAGAAAATTTATCCTCATACATATATATATATATGTATAATTGCAAATCAATCCCATCAAATCCATAAACAAATACCAGCTCGTGTTGCTACATGATACCCATAAAAATAGCTTCTCAAATAATGGGAGCTGACCTCGAATCTAATGTTCTTATAGACAAGCTCCTCAACGTTGCTACCAACAGTAGGGTGCGTGGTGACCACCTCCCCCAAATGCAGCTTGTAAAGGGTCGTCGTTTTGCCGGCGTTATCCAGACCCACCACCACGATCTTGTACTCCGTCGCGGGGAACAACATGAACCACATCTTTGACAGCAGCGCCCCCATCACAGCACTCTATATCCCCCAACTGCCACCGCCGAAGATCTGAAAAATATCATTGTGCACATAAACACCAAAGAAAGAAACACTAGAAAATCGGGAAAAAAAAAAGAAAAAAAGATCGGACCTTTCGGGAAAGGATTGTGATTTGATAATTGATAGAAACTGGACGAAGGAATTCTTTTTTTTTTTGAAGGAAATTGTTTATTAAACTTTAGTTTAGAATGTCTGATTATAATATTTCTCTCTCTGATTCAAAGTACTGGAAGAATTTTAAAATTTTCTTGGAAAAGAAGAGTGGGGGAATCAGCAATGGGAATTGTAGGCGTGCTCCTGGTAATGGGCCCCGACCCAACTCCATTTACCCTTACCCGGACCCGAATCTCGACTCAATTCCTTGATCTTATATGGGGTGGAGAGCCCAACGGTTGTGATGATTTTCATGGATGGTTGGGATATAGAAAGATTACTATAAGTTAGGATTAAGTGTAGTTTATCTCTTCCCATATATGAAATGTGTAAATAAATTTTTACAAAAAAAGTTAATAAATTATTTCTTATATTTTGAAAAATAAAGTAAATTATCCCCACTCTAAATTATTGTTATGGATAATTTGCTTTATTTTTTAAAACACGTGATGTAATTTACTATTTTATTTTTCATAAGTATTTTTTTGCTCAATTCTCATTTCACATGGGGTAAATTGCATTTTTTCCCTATAAGTTAAATATAAAATTCTTCTAAATAATTAATTAATTTTTAAAATTATTTTAGGTGTATAAACTTGGAAATTGTTGTAATTTAATTACCCTTTATCAAAACCACAGCTGCATTCTTGCGAACATCGGAAAATACATTAATTTTGGGAAGATTGAGGTAACTACAAAAGAGGAACAAAATAGATGTGGGGTGAGTAGTTAAGCCGGCCCCCATGTATGACACATTCAGGAATCATTCCATCAACGACAAAATATGTTGTGCAAGAAGCCTATAAATTGCGCTTTTGCTTTCTCTCTTCTTCATCCAACTCCGACAAGTCGCACAATTCTTCTAGCTTACAATAACTTGTCTAGCTACTAGTTCCTTTCAAACTCACCATGGCAATCACCACATTCACCGACCAACACTCTTCACCAATCCCTCCTTCCAGGATCTTTAAGGCGTCCATCCTCGATTCACACAACTTGATCCCCAAACTCATGCCACAGGCCATCAAGAGCATCGACATCCTTCAAGGCGATGGAGGTGCCGGAACCATCAAGCAGATCAATTTTGCCGAAGGTAGTATGATTAACTATTTCTTTTTCAGTTTATTTAACCTCCTTCGACATTGGAGGCATGCAGACTGATTCCTGCAAGACATAATTTATTTTAGCAGTAATTAAATGATTACATCAATATTTTAATAAATTCAGCAATACAATATTGGTTGATTCAATACATCAATACATAAAATAAGACAAATACCCACTCGAGTGCCCAACAATAACCCTAATATTACATTATTGACACACAAATATAAGGTCTGATTTGTTCATGAACGATGCAGGTAGCCCTTTCAAGTACGTGAAGTATCGTATCGATGAGCTGAATGAAAAGACATTGACATACGGTTACACATTAGTCGAGGGCGATTCTTTGGAGGACAAGCTTGAGAAAATAACTTATAGCGTTCAATTCGAGCAGTCGGCTGATGGAGGTTCCATTTGTCAGGTGACGAGCAAGTACTACACAGTCGGAGAGTTTACGCTGAAAGAAGAGGAAGTGAAGGCAGGCAAGGAAAGAGTCTTGGCAATGTACAAGGCTGTCGAAGCTTTCCTCGCTCAAAATCCAGATGCCTATGCTTAATTTCTCTTAAGTGCCTGCTGTTTTGATTTACAAATGTTCTTGTTGTTGTCTCACTTGTGTTTGGCAAGTAGTTTGCACCCTTTGTTTTGAAAGTCAATAATAATGACATCTGTTGTGTGATAAAGGAGTTGGCTTTTTTAATTATAAAAAATAGTTCAATAATTACGAAAATATTTTATATTAAATCAGTGTCGAACTAACTAATAAGTAAAAAGTCTTGTTGATACTGTTACACGTCGATCAAAGACGATTCTTTGACGGTTAAACTTGAGAAAATAGCTTACTGTATTAAGTTTGAGGAGTCGGCCAATGGCAACTCGATTATTACGATAAACCCTAACATTCGATTACCAAAACTCAGTTGCTACCTTTATATATATTACATACATACATATACATATATGAAGCATATTCTATATTTGAAAAAATAACTCAATTTTTAATATTTGTATCAATTTTTCAACCATCGATACTTTATTATCCGGATATATTGTAGATTGGCTGTGATGAATTTATAATGATTAATCCAATAACTAAATTAGATAATATCCTAATAAATTTGGCAAAAACAAAATTACATATAATAAAAATAATCAAACGAATTTTAAGACATTGGTCTTGGGGGTGAGTGCCAATCTTGTACCATAAACTTTGAGCAGTTAAACCCTATATGGTCCAGTCCAAAGGCACAAAACATATCCACCATTCTTGTTGTTCTCTAAATGAAAACACAATTTATGTCCACTTCATTCTTTTGTGATATGTTTGTTTTTTAGTAAACATATATTTGCATAGGTAGAAATGAGCTTATTAAACATAAGTAGATATAGCATAGGGTTAGTTACACTTATAATCCTTTAAAAATAAAACATATATTTTTTAAAATAATTTTTAATTACACTTATATTCTCTTTACCCTTATCTTGAAGATTGCTTGTTCTTTTACTGGTATTTTGACTCCTAAATATATTGGCATCTTTTTTTTTTTTGTTATACGAATATATTTCAATTGTAGAATACCAGAGAATGTAGATTAATAAGATAATTTCAAAAAATTGATGCAACAAGATTATTAACATCACCTCATCTATGTGTAGGAAGTACAAAAAGAAGGTAAAAAAAATGCTAATTATTTTATTTATCAACAACTATTTTTTATTCAATATCTATAATTCAAAACTAATATTTTAATATAGTTACACCATTTTGGCTTTATATGTATATTATATTTAGCTCCTTAATAGTATAAAAAATATTACTAATATTTGTCATTAATTTATACCTAAGCTAAATGAAGGATAAAATTATAAATTTTTACAATTCTTTTCTATTGATGTCAACACAAACCTTAAAGTAAAGGGTATACTAGTAAACATAAAATTATTGGAGGGGTGCACGTACAATTTTTAAAAAAAAAAGATGATTTTGAGAAAATTATAATTTTATATTTTTGGAGGGTCTAATTGTAATTAATCCTATAATTTATACATGAATCTAGAATGACTTTTATTCGAAACGCCTTTTTAGCCCCCAAAAATCAGTAAATAATATTTTACTCCCCCACGCGGCCACCCCTAAATCTCCATGTCCAACGACGTTTCCCAAGCTCCTCTGCTCACTTAGCTTTCTCCGCCCCCTCCTTTATTACCTCCAGAATCTCTCACTGTCATCTACTTTCCTCTCTTGATTGGACTCTCTGCAGAAATCTCCGCCCCTCTTCTTCTCCGCTATCCCCAGCAATCTTCTGCCCTATTTCTACTATCCACGGCGGCGGTCTGTCTATAGTAGAAGAATTTGGTCATTCATGGCGCAGGCACTGAATCTTTCCATTTCCACCTCCCATTCCCCCAAACCCTTGATATCCCGCCGCTCCACACCTTTTGCCACTGCCATTTCCCGCTTTTCGCTCACCAAAAACCCTATCAAAACCTCATTGTTCATCAGAGCTTCTGCATCCGACCCAAACCCCTCCATCTTAACATCCGACAACGGCGCTGGCTCCTCGGCGGTGCAGGACCGCGCCCCTTTTCCTCTGGTTTCGGATTCCAGCTCGATTGAGGTTGATGCCGTTACGGAGGCGGAGCTCAAGGAGAACGGATTCCGGAGCACGCGGCGAACGAAGCTCATTTGCACGATCGGTCCTGCCACGTGTAAGCCGGAGCAGTTAGAGGCGCTTGCGGTTGGAGGGATGAATGTTGCCAGGATTAATATGTGTCATGGTACGAGGGAGTGGCATCGCGAGGTGATTCAGCGTGTGAGGAGATTGAATGAGGAGAAAGGGTATGCGGTGGCGATCATGATGGATACTGAGGGGAGTGAGATTCACATGGGGGATCTCGGTGGCGCTTCGTCAGCGAAAGCTGAGGTACTCATTGAGAATCTGATGGAATTAGATTTTTATTGAATTAACATTATTATATTTTGATGCTAATCATAAAAGATAGAAACTTTAATGGGGTGATAAGAGTGGAATTATAGTTATTGAGAAAATGGGACATTCTTGGATGCCCTCGTGGAACACGGGTTTATGCTAGCCTGTATCTGTTCGTTTCAAGTTTGAAAGTAGAATGTGGTGCTAATGGGTCCGGATATTTTTGTCATCTGTTTAGCTTCGGGTTAGAATTGTTAGGCTGCTGTATATTTAGCCTATAGGTGGTCGCACATTAACAACCATTTTGGGAAAGACCAGTGCATATCTAAAAACTAGTAGTCATCACTTTAGCAAAATGAAGTCATTTTTGTGAATTATGCAATTCTTTATTGATAAAACGAGTATAATAGATCCATAATCTGAAAAAAAAATTGATTCTTTGTACCCGCTTACTAAATACAAAAAAGCTGATTACCAATATCGAAATGATAGTTGCCAAACAAATGAATTAGAGTGTATTATACTCCCTCTTTCCAGAAATTCCTTTTCGGGACTTGAAAATAATACTTCATCCCTAAATACTTTTTTCCCAAAAGTACTTTCTTACTTAAATGAGTTGCACCGGTTATTCTCGATCACCACATTTAAAATACTAGTATAAAGTTACACAACACTTTCAGAGTTAAACTTCTGCCTAAGATTCTGTATCCAGCATAATGGAAGCCTTAATCTCTGAAAGAAGTATTATAAACTAGAGATCCCCTTTAATATTCCTTGCTAATAAAATGTATTAGTGAGGTGAAAGCATCATGAGGCTCAAATAGCTATGTTTTGTGATTATTGTAAAGATACGATCTAACATCTTCCAGAACCAAAAGATGTATTAGAAGCTCAAAAGTAGATGTGATTTATCTTAAGCTTAGTCGAATTTTCTCTTACTCTTAGAAGTATTTCGAGAGATGCATGGTATATTTTCATTTGAAGCAGCAAGAAAATTGTTTGGTGTTGCAATGCATAATGTAATGTTATCATGTCTAGACCTAATTTAGGATTTTGTAATCTTATGCAGGATGGTGAAATATGGACATTCAGTGTCCGAGCCTTTGATTCCGGTCTTCCTGAACGCACTATTAATGTAAACTACGATGGGTTTGCTGAAGGTTAAAATCATCCAGCTTCATATAGTTTACATATTAAGCCTTAAACAAGCATTTATGTCTAGTGCTAATAAAGCTGTTCTCACATGACAGATGTAAAAGTAGGTGATGAGCTTCTAGTAGATGGTGGAATGGTGAGGTTTGAGGTGATTGAGAAAATTGGTCCAGATGTCAAGTGTCGCTGTACAGATCCTGGCCTTCTATTACCTCGGGCTAATCTTACATTCTGGCGTGATGGGAGCTTAGTGCGGGAACGTAATGCAATGCTCCCTACAATATCCTCAAAGGTCTGTGCATCTCTTTTGTCTTTCTTTCTTTAGATTTCATTTCTTTTAGATCAAATTTTACGGTTTGCCTCAGCCAGGTTTATGCTTTAAAGCCTTGTTTTGTGAAAATTTCATATTATTGTTGGTTGGAATGCTAAATGTATAAACTTCTGGAGCAATTGGAATGCAGGTGATAGCATTATAACTAAATTCAAATTCATGTTATGTGTGATGTGTTCCATTCAAAGTCATGCTTTTGGAAAACTTTCGTTCGAGAGACATCAGGCCTTCAAACAATGTTTGACATGAACGAAGTTTGATTTTTTCCTTTTCAGGTGGTAGCAAAAGTCCAACTAGCGTGGATTGCATCAGCATTAAAAATAGATCATGGTGTATATTTTTGTTAGCTATTGCCTTTATATAGGGAAGAGTAATCCTGTGTTTTGAAGTGTTGTTGTGCTGAACAATCTATATTATGGTTTATTTATGTCTAAAATATGTATACTAGAAAAGGGCCTAAAATAAAATTGGAATATCACGGAAAAGATCCAGAAATTATAGGTTAGGACGAGTTAAGCCTACTGTGTATGAGTGGCAGAGGAAGTATAAATGTTTTGTCCGACAACCTATAAGTTAGATTTATATATTATCTGGAATGGCTTGTGAATAGCTTGAACATGTCATTGTTTGGTCACTTTTATTAACATAATAGTGACATGCAATATGCTTGTAAGTTTCTCACTCTTAAGCATTACCTTAGGATTGGTTGGATATTGATTTCGGCATTGCGGAGGGTGTTGATTTTCTCGCTATATCGTTTGTCAAGTCTGCGGAAGTTATAAAGCATCTTAAGAGCTATATTCAGGCACGAGCTCGTGATAGGTGAGATATATTTTCAATTTTATTCAGATTTTTACTGTTTGTACTCGCGTGCGAATAGATATGGGATGTTTACCACCTTTCTGGCCTCTTTGAATATTGTTGGTCATGCCTTCACACTGTATTATGGAAGAATGTCCAGTTTATTGCTAAGCTGTTCGCATATGCCCCAGATATGCTAGCACTGGAAATATTTGGAGTTCCATTAATGCTCTTCTGAAACTTGAATCTGTGTTCTCTGGAATGTACACCTACTTATTTTTTGTTCCAAAACTTATGTACATTTGACTAATGGAATTGATGTGGTGAATGCAGTGACATCTCTGTCATTGCAAAAATAGAAAGTATTGACTCATTAAAGAATTTGGAGGAAATCATCCAAGCATCAGATGGTGCTATGGTGGCAAGAGGAGACCTAGGGGCACAGATCCCCTTGGAGCAGGTTCCATCAGAACAACAAAAGATAGTCCAAGTCTGCAGACAACTAAATAAGCCAGTTATTGTTGCAAGTCAGTTGCTTGAATCGATGATAGAATACCCAACACCTACCAGAGCTGAAGTAGCTGATGTATCAGAAGCAGTTCGCCAGCGAGCAGATGCCTTGATGCTATCTGGTGAGTCTGCCATGGGCCAGTTCCCTGAGAAAGCATTGACTGTTCTGAGAAGTGTTAGCCTGAGAATTGAGAAATGGTGGAGAGAGGAGAAACGTCATGAAGCAATGGAACTCCCTGGCATAGCATCTTCTTTTGCAGACCGCATTTCAGAAGAGATATGCAACTCTGCTGCTAAGATGGGTAAGAACCATTTGTCTACAGATTTTTTGTAGTTAAATGAACTTTTGTTAATAATTTGTGCCTTGTCAAAGGATATGGGATTATGAGATGCCATCATATGCAAGTCTTGAACATAAGATACTCTCAAGCATGACTCCTTTAAATTGGTTTTATACTACACTAGACTTGAAATCTCCTAATAATTATACTTCTTTTGCTTGCTAGAATATTTGGTCTATATGGGCAGCATCCACTTGGCGCTCATTGATGAAATGTTTACATCTCAAAGAAGAGCATGAAATACAATTTTGGGAACAGATCTAAAGCTATGCCTTTTGTTTCATGCCCTCTTTTATCTTGACTTGCTTAAGATGCTGATCTCAGATCCTATATTGCAGCCAACAATTTGGAGGTGGATGCTATTTTTGTTTATACAAAGACTGGTCACATGGCATCTCTTTTGTCACGCTGCCGACCTGATTGCCCCATATTTGCATTTACCACGACGACTTCTGTACGCAGACGCCTGAACCTGCAATGGGGTCTCATACCATTCCGTTTGAGTTTTTCTGATGATATGGAGAGCAACCTCAACAAGACTTTCTCCTTGCTGAAAGCTCGGGGAATGATAAAGTCAGGCGACTTAGTTATATCTGTCTCTGACATGTTGCAATCTATTCAAGTTATGAATGTCCCATGAAAAGTTGTTTCCATTTGGGTAGAAAGGTGGCTAAAATGGTACTTATCGTTGTTGGAAGATCAATATAAATCAAATCCAGACTCATGAACTCCCAACTTCCAATGCTGGATGTTTGTCAGCAAGAAAGGCAACTTTGCCTTGAGGAAATTTTTTTCCTTTGTAGCAAATACTGAGTGATGCAAATTTAGGCCCTAAGTTTAGATGTATTTTCTCTTTGTTTTCATTTTTCGACGGTCTCAAAATGGTGATGTATTTTACTTTGACTTGTTAACTTATAAGCTTCATTTTGTTTCAGATGTCCTTAATCATTTGGATCAATTAGCAGATATTTATAATAAACTATCAGTGTTGATTGTTCTATGGTATCATTCTTATACCACTTTTTGGTTTTCCCCTATAAGTGGTCTTGGTGATCTCAATACAATAATAATTTTTCCATGAGTGACCCATTGAAAGGAATTACACTCCTTGCAGTTTGACAAAAAGAATCATCATTTGTTGAATTATTCAGCTATCTGATCAAGTCATGAATCCCAAGTCTAGAAGACAAGGAATTGCCAAAGCAAGATGAACCTGACAGGTTTGTCATGTAGCTCTTAGCATTTTCGTTACGACCATAAATGTGGTTTATTTAATCCCATGTCCTTAGTATGCTGCAATTAATATTTCCAAAGACTAATCTGGTTTGAGGTATAAATGTGGTTTATTTAATCCCATGTCCTTAGTATGCTGCAATCATTTTTTACAAAGACTAATCTGGTTTGAGCTACTGGTAGTGGCAAAAACTTGACTTTTCAACAGACGTTTCTATGACTATGTGAAGTCCGAGAGATCCTAAAATGGGATTAGTCTATGATAATTGTCTCACGAGTAATTTAGATAGCTTGACAAACTCACCTGTGCTAACTGAGTCATTGTTTTCACTTATTTCTAATTGTATGAGCTGCAGTTGTGTGTGCTATAGATATTTAAGGTTCCTTTTGGCTGAATTATCTGTCAAAGAAAAGACTCTGAGGTTTCAAGTAAAACCTTCTGAAAGGGACTATACAACTGCACTGAAACTTGACCATGAATTTGAATGTTATCTCCCGACTTTTATCAGCAATGACCCCAGCTCTATCTTCACTTCTACATATCTTGTATTATGAGGGAGCTTTAACCCTCTTGCCGCCTTTTTAATCCATGTCAACTTAGTTATTTCCTTAACTATTATGCAGCATTTTGAATTGTCATTTCGTTTTAAAAATATTATTGAAAAATGGGTGAGCTCTTAACATTATACAATTTTATGATTCTTGGATGTTCTCATATCAGAATTATGCCAAATATTACATCAAGTATAGATGAACAAAGACTTGTATAGGTGTTCTCCAGAACTTGGCAACTTATAAAGTATATTCCTCAAAGAGGAAGCAGCTATGCAGAAGTAGACGGGGGGGGTCGTATATTGTGGTTCTTGATTTACCTCTCCTATTCATATAATTCACATCAAAACAGTAGTATCAAAAAACCCATAATGCTATGGGCCCTGCTTTCCTTACCCCTTTCTGCCCCTGAAAACAATCTCAGGAAAAAAGTTCTCAGAAGTGACATTTAAGCCTTTATTCCACCTGCCAAACCACTATCCTGTTTTCTTTACATATTCTCATATTTGTATTGTTTCCATTGTTAGACTCCAAGAGAGCAGTCACAGAAGCACATATGTTCAATAATGTTCCAAGTATCACACACATCACTTATTGAGAAGTGATTTATATGTGGACAGTATTACTAAATTCGCAGGGTCGTTTACTAGTATTTGCACATTCAAACCCTTGAAGCACAATGTCAAGACACAAAATGGTTCGTTCAAGATTTTTCTCGCTTCTTGTGGTATCATCAACACCACAGAATTCACAAACAGAATGTGCTATTCTGATTCCCAGATATCATTTACTAGCAAAAATTAACATTTTCCCATTATTTTCCTGCACAAAACTCTTATCATGTAAAGATATGAAAATTTTACTTTCTTGAAAAAGTTGGTGGATTGATGATATGAGAGTCATCATCAACCCATACAATTTCAACCAAAACATTGCTCATCTTAAACAAAGATTTAATAAGTGGACATCTCTTTTGTGCATTGAGTCACCTAATCCTCTGTTGTAACCAAGTTACTAAATCTGTTCTAAATAAAAAATTTAATCTGTTTATTTTTTCTTTAAGAAAAAAAAAAAAAGGAAAGAAAGGGAAGAATGAAACCACCAATTTCCAAAAGAGAGAGGTTTGGGTGAAAAGGCTGAAGAAAAGTAAATAGAAAGCCATCATTTCATTTCATGTACTCCTTAGCTTTTCTTATCAACCACCTTTATGTCGTCATCTGTTACCATCATTCTTAATTTAAATCCACGATTTTGCCTAATGTGTGTGACAACTTTCTTTTGTCAAAATCGGTGCGTCCAAACAGCCCTTATCTTATTTATTCATTAATAGCAAATCTATGTAAAATAGTGATGATAAAAAGCAGCACCCATGAATGGTTTTTAGCTTTCCTACACGAACTCTAGTACCTGTTTTTTGAACGTATCAACTACCTACTTCACCATTGCTTTAATCTCTGCTGTTCTTTTCTTCCTTGAAACTGAAAGAAATCCCTGTCACAATATTTTGACATGCTAATCCAAATAACGTAATAACTTATTGAGATAATTACACTCCCTTCTCCTAAACTGTGGGGTAATTACACGTAAATCCCCTATGGTTTGAAAAATTAAATGTAGCATCTTCGGGTTTGCCTCCACCTAACAAATTAGTCCCTTCATTAGTAAAAAAATTCACTGAATTTGTTGATATTAACAAAAACTTAAAAAAAATATGTATTTGCCCCTGATTTATTTATTACCGACTTATTGCAAGTTAAATAAATATATGAAATGAGAGGAAACTGCTAAAATAAAAATATTTAGAATCATTAACATTGGGGAACTTAATTAATTGGTATGTCTCCAAGGAATATATACATTTAGACAATTACAAAGCAAAACAAATCATAGCTGAAAGCAAAAGCGTTTAATGCACTTTATTCATTGTGATATTGTAATGAGTAAATTATGTTTTAAGAAAAATATAATAATTTATTTTCCTATCTCTTTTAAATTAGAGTAATTTACTTTCCTATTTAAAGAGATAAATTGTTTATTTTAAAAAATATAAAAAAATAGTTTGTTATTATTCTTTTTTTATACGGAGTGTTTTGCATATACTGCATATCACAATAAAATTGTTTGTATTTTTTGGGACGCATATGGTGCAACCCTCATTCATTAAAAGACAAATGTAGCTTGTGTAAAGTGTTGCAAGTAAAATTTTTAACATAAGACCGTAAAAAAAATTTACGTGGTACTGAGAATGGTCCTATATTTATAGTCGCTCAAATTCTTTCTTTTGTGACTTACACTTGCACAGATCGTCACAGTATCCGGCAGCGTTGTCAAATATCATAAAAATTACAAATTTGCCCAAATGAAGAGTGTCGAAAAGTTGAATCTCAATTGCTTAGTTAGGATGAAACTGATGTAATAAATAGAAGAGTTTTTGTTTTGATACATTAAAATGCGTCACCAAAATTAGGTCTTTGGAGTGCATCAATAATGGAGGTTTAGTCTGTCCAGCTCACAATACAGATAGAGTGGGCAGTTAATGTACTGTCCAAATAGTGACATAATGCTAAGTTCTTTGTCAAAATCCCAACTCCCAGAAAAGAAACACTTGACAACTATACCCAAATGGAAAGAAATTTTTAAGTCATTTAGACTTCTTTTCGGGCATAATTATGTGTTCCCAAACTTCAAAAGCTTGCTTTTTTAGCTCTTTAGTATTAATTCACATGTGTTGTCCAAATATTATTTAATATTCTTATTTTCGTATTAAATTCATACTTCACGTATTATATTGAGACATACCCAATACTGTATATAATTATATTTCAAAAGTATTTGTACATCATGGTTGATTTTATGTATTAATTGTTTGAAAGTACATCGGTTTAATTCTTTGATTGTTTTGAATTATGTCAGTGTATGACAAACCTAAAATCTTAATCTAAATGAAAAATAAAACTGCACTTGTGCGTGCATGATGAACATTGATGTCGTACGTATCCACATTATTGGTGGCCAATAATTGAGGGCGTAAATTCTAAGATAAATCAATTCTGGCAAAATTGATCCAACCAAAACTGTTTGATTACAAGGTTCTTATCTACGGCTATTAAAAAATATTCTTGTAATCAGATGGTCTAAATTATATCATCCCAATTGATTGCACCGGCACACTGTAATATATATATATATATATATATATATGATCCATTCCATAATTGAGGGTCTATGCTGGTTTTATCAATGTGATGGGATATGGCAGTAGCAATACCATCAGAATTCTCAAGTCGGATTTTGATGCCTTGTCTACTTTATATAAAGATAAACAAACACATGACCCACAAAAACTGCACCTCATTAACAAGACCTACTTCTTCAACTGTAATAGAAGTATGATAGAAAATGATGTTGATTTTTGTACACCCCACCCTACCCTACCCTACCCCACCCACATTTTCTCTATCTATTGAGGCAAATGTCTTGTTGCATAAAGAATAAGTGCTGAGTTACAATCTTTGAGGTTTTCAACAATGTATGACAACCACAAATTAATTTAGGTTTTTTGTTGGGGAAGAAATTGAAAAAGTTGTAGCGAGATATTTTTAGGGATACTTACGCGGCCCTCTCCTATGGTTTGGTGTAATTATACATAAATTTTCTTTAGTTTAAAAAATTATATTTAGTACCCCTAAAATTTGCTTTATCTAACAAATAAGTCCCTTCAAAATTTACTAAATTTGATGATATTAACAAGAAAATCGTGTGAAAATTCATATTTAACCCCCCCACCCAATTAACTTATTATTGATTTATTGCAACTCTTCTATTTATGACCAAATTACCCTTATACATCACACACATTGATGCATATGGGAAGTATATCTTCACTATTATAAGGGTAATTTAGTCACAAAAGATTTATTTAACCTGTAATACGTCACTTGAGGGTAAATATCGATTTTCATTTAATATTTTTATTAATATCAATAAATTCAATAAATTTTGACTAATATGACGACCTATTTGTTAGATGACAACAAATTTTAGAAGTATTAGGTATAATTTTTCAAAATACAGAATTTTTATATATAATTACACCAAATTTAAAAATAAAAAATAAAAATGTAATCATCCCATATTTTTATTGTTCATCGATGGACAAATAGAATTGTAAGTCATGTTTTAGAAGCCCATAAGTTTCTCCAATACTAAGAGCGCCAACGTATTTCTATGAAAATCAACTTATATCGTTTGTACCTACTTTTTTTTTAATTTTATCAAAACTTGAATTAGTATAAAAAGTGGACGTATATACATTTATATACATAAATATATTCCTGCAGAATTTGATACCTAGATATCATACGGACCACTACATTTTATGAAGCTTTCATCTACGTACATCCAACTAATTAATTTATACTTATTTTATGTGAACGAAATACCTATTTTGAATCGGTTCTAATGGACAAGAAATTGAAAAGTGCACCTTATTACAGTATTGGTTTGTAATAAAAGAATCAGAAACAAAGTCGTGTATACATAATTTAAAGGAGACGTATAGTACATGGTTACTTTATACGCTTTTTTTTTCTTTTACTTTTTTAATTCTCATCATTTTTACTGCAGGGAAGACTTTTCACGTATTCATTTTTTTATAAATGCGAATGCATTACACGTGGATTAATTTGTGTGAAGGATTTAAATTGGTTAGGGCCCTCCCGACACAAATTTTCATGAAGCCATTAACGTTACAAATGTCACAAAAGGTAAAATAAAAAGCAAAGAATTCTTAAAATTAATTAATAAGGAGCCCATGTTCCCAAAAGTATTCAAAAAGATATTACAAAGATAATTCAATAATTTCAAGACATCATTAAAAAGATATATCATCAAAACTCTTGTCTCATAAAAGTTGAAGACATCATTGAAAGGAATATATATATCTTAAAAATAAAAACCTTTTCTTTTTTAAAAAAAAAGAAAATAAATTCTCAATTTGGAGGTTGATTTTCTTTAAATAGAGAGAGTGGGAGAAAGAGAGAGAAATGACGATGGGTTATTTACTATTTTATTTCACATTATTCAATATTTTTGAATGATGATTATTTTTTTCTTTTGTGATATAAAACAAATAAAAGATACCCAAATAATATGAATACTTCGAGCACGCGATTAGTAGTTCTTCCCACCTATAACGTATTTGAATTATTAATTTGATTATAAATATAATATGTCAAATTATTCGGTAAAAGTTTTTTAAAAAATTATACAAGCTCTCAAAATAAGACTTTAGATTTCTGTAAGCTTCTTAACCAAAAAAAAAAAAAAAAATCTATTTTATTTTAAAATTTGCAGAATTTAAATATTTAGATTTGTTAACTAAGGCAATTAAGTAAACTTAACCATCATTTTCGGTAAAACTGTGGGTGTGATTATATGTATGTATAGGACCATGTCATAAACCCATCATCAATTACACATAAAATTTGACCTCTCTTTAGGTTGTACTTAATTATGAATATTAATTTATTTAGCTATGGATTGTGTTTATGTGTAGAGAAATTAGTCACTATCTGGTCCATATATGGGCACTTCATCTTTGGTAATTTAGCCATTTCAACAATATATGTATATATATATATATATATATATATTATTTATTTTGCAATTGAATTCAAAATTATGCATGTAGAATCAAACATGTCGAACAGCAACTTTGTATACTTTGATTCAAGATCGACTTTTTTTTTTAATTATAATATGCAATTTATTATGTTATTCAGTGCATTTAAATTTAAAGATTGATTTCAATATATTAATAATTCAAATCAACAAATACATTCAAATAAGAGAAATAAACAAAAAACTATTGTAGAAGTAGGCATATACCCAAATTCGTGGGACTCGACCCACGCTCGACGTTTTGATTGTTAGAGAACAATAAGAATAAGAAAGATACCCTTAAGATATAATACATTTGTATTACACGGAGAAAGAGAAGAGATGATCAAAGTATACTCTTTAAGGCAAACACACCCTTAAAGAGTAGCAGATAGCCTTTATTTTGATTGGTTTGGGTTTTGGAAGCTTGCATCAAATTTCCCATGTGGACCATCTTAAAAGTTAGGAGTCTTGTTCATAAATCTTGAAACATCCATAAACTTGAACAGTAACATGTTATCCTTAGAGTACGATGTATCATGATGAAATAAAGGGTGCATTGTTATTGTCCTTAAAAGTTATTGTTGGTGAAGTCCCAAAAGAAATTACAATATTTGTCTGTAACTGTAGAGCTATTTTTTTTTTTTCTATGGTCTTCGAGAATATGTAATACTAACGTTTAATATATCATCATAAATATATACATATATTTATGTATATCATACTTTATACGTTCGACTTGTCTTGTTTTACCTAATTTTATTGATGTCATTTGTCGAAAACTTTTTCATAATTCCGAGGCAATTAAGAGCTTGGATTTAGGTTGAAATGTTAAACACCTATGTGTGTATTTAATGTTTGGGATTGAAACAATCTATAAATCTTGGACTTTTTGCTTTGTTCTAAAGTTGATGTAATTAATTCCCCCGAGCGTGTAAAGGATTAGGGGACTTGTTTTCATTCTTTTTGACTATGATTGCACTTTGAAGATTATCAATACTAAAAAACGAGGTAGGAAAACAGGCAAACCAAACACTGTACTTAACCGCGGGCGAGGGGCATTCTTACTATGAGAAATTAGAAACAATTTCAACTCTTCTAATACTAGAAGAAAAATCAAAATATTGCCATTCTTGCCAAGTGTTTGCAAAAACTTCTGTTTTTTAGAGAAATAATTTTTATATAAAAAAATTATAGTAAAATTAAAGTCAGTAGTATTTATGAGAAAATTGAAAAACAGATAAAAACTAAATTGAGTAGTGTTTGAAGAAAAAAAAAACACTTCTGAAACAAGTTTAATTGATTAAAAATTATTTTGTCCTTATATTAAAGAGATACTATTTTTGCTTAATATTTGCACTTGTCTTTTGTTAATAATAATTATTTTTTTCAAAATAATAAATTTTATTTCAATTAGTATATTTCCTTGATCTTGCAACTCGCCAATGTGGGACTATTTTGCCTACGTCATCAGTCCCCCAGACGAGGGGTTTGGAAGGTGCACATGGCCTTGTTCCCACATACAGCGCCAAATGATGCAGATAGCGACTCGATCAATGTCCAGTTCATTCTGTTAGCCTCCATTAGGTTCTTCATTCAACTTTTATGGTGAACTGACCAAATATCATTTTGCATTATGAATTATAATTTTATATACTTTTAGAAAAATTTAAGATATTTTTACGGGAATATAATTAATATTCTCTATACATTATTTATTTTACCCATCCTCAATTTTTTTATATTTTTAGTACTATTCAAAAAAAAATTATAGGAATAAAGTAGTAATATCGACCACATCGTTTAGGTGTTGCATAGTTATTTTTCATTTGGAAGGGGAATTCAACTAGAAAATATATGTAATTATACTAATTTTTGAAGGTGCTAGTTGTAATTTACCTTTTATTTTATTATTTTTAGTTATATCAATGTATTAAATGAGTTTATGAATTATTAAATTTATTAAAATATTAATGTGATCATTATAATACAAAAAGATAAAAGAATGATGGAGAATGGTTGAATCAAAAACAATGAAGATGCATGTATTTAACATGTTGATTGATTTTTTCCATTAAATCAAATAAATGCAGGATTCATCTCAAGAAAAAGAAAAGAAATAAAGAGAAGATGAGAACCCAAAAAGAAAAAGGAAAAGAGATTTGCATAAAGGACACGTGTCAAGATCAGTGCAGTTAAGCTTATGAGAATGAAACAATCGTTTGCAGCTGATTACAGCCCGGATTTCAGGGTAATCCATGCCACGCGAGACTCCACGTGGCAGTCTGTCCTGGTCAGCAAGGGTGGGTTCCTATATAAACCCCTCTCAGTCATTTCTACCTCGCATGAATCGAAAAAAAACTCTCCAGAAAAGAAGGGGTAAAAGAGCAATCAAATGGAAAAATAGAGACTTCACACGCCAAAACAGCTTCCATACTAGTATCTCACCGCCGGCAATGGAGCTTCGCCGGAAAATGAAAATTCCGGCATCTGAAAGTTTCGTGTCCTTTTCTTGTAAATACAATGCTCCTGCTTCCTTTCATCACCGTCACGTTTTTCACGAAAAACCATAACCGATAGCTAAGAATATCAGGGTTTTTTTTTTTTTTTTTAATTTTTGGTGGAGACAGAAAGAGCGAATTTTGTCTTTGTAGCTTCTCTCAGAGTGAAATTTTGTTCTGATCTTTTTGGTGTTTGTGGGGAAATGTTGGTGGCTGGATGATGTGAGGATGAACTAATGTGTGGGAGAATTTGATATTCTAATTTTGGGTGACGTTTTCTGTTTACTGGAGTTGAAAGTTTTGGAAGTATAGTTTGTAATTTTTTCGAGTGTAGTGGTTTTCTAAGAGCTCCGTGAATTTAATTCAGCTGGCTGAAGAAGAGAGAGTGTAATTAGGTCTTCCACAAGAGTTGTTCTGTAAAAAAATGCCTTTCCCGATGAGAATTCAGCCGATCGATTCGATCCGAAGCGACGTTGTCAAGCCGCCCGTGAAATCTCGGCTGAAACGGCTTTTTGACCGTCCGTTCAACGGTGTTCTAAAAATTTCATCGGCTGAAAAGCCGGTCGGCGGAGGAGAAAAGGATGGTGTTGCCACGGCGACGGTGGCTGAGTTTGAGCCGAGCTCGGTTTGTTTAGATAAAATGGTTCAGAATTTTATTGAAGACAACAATGAGAAACAGTCCACCACCGCCGCGGCGAAGTGCGGTCGGAACCGATGCAATTGCTTTAACGGGAACAGCAACGACAGCTCCGACGACGAGCTCGATTTCTTCTCGGACTCAGTATCGGCTAATTCTTCTTTTAGTGACCCCTCCGATACTCTCAAGGTAAGGAATTTTCACTTTTGCTTTTTCTGTTTCTCATGGAGTTACGTTCTTCTCTTTTGGTTTAATGTATTTTGGTTAATCTTGTGATTTGGGTGTTTTGAATGTAGAGTTTGATACCGTGCGCGAGTGTGGCGGAGAGAAATCTATTAGCAGACACTTCGAAAATCGTCGAAAAGAACAACAAAACTTGCAAAGGAAAAGACGATTTGAGGAAAATCGTCACCGATGGTCTGATAGCTCTTGGTTATAACGCCTCTCTTTGTAAATCCAAATGGGAAAAGTCTTCCTCCATTCCAGCTGGTAACTCTCAACTCTACTTGCTACTTGTTGTGTGCAAATATGTTGTATTCGTGTTGATGTTGTTATTTCTGTCCGCTTTTTTTGTGAAATTACGGTTCCAAATTTGGTATTTTTTTGTCGTTCACGAGTTCCGGATATTATTAAACCTCTACATAAGCTGAAGTGAGTTTTGATGGTTTGATTTCAATAAAGTCCCATCTTCTCATCAAAATGAAATCAAGAAACCTGATGACTAATTAATTGGTGAAATTCATACTCATGAATGCATCAGAATCTAAAATCATACCAAACTAAATTCCTTTCTTTAAAGAATAAATAATTCGTCATCTGAAAATTTATGGGCTCTCTCTCAATCTGTAGGTGAGTACGAATACATTGATGTGATCGTAGAAGGCGAAAGGGTTTTAATCGACGTGGATTTCCGATCGGAGTTCGAAATCGCCCGATCCACGAGCAGCTACAAGGCGATTCTGCAGTCTTTGCCATATATTTTCGTCGGAAAATCTGATCGGCTTCTTCAGATCGTTTCCATTGCGTCGGAGGCCGCTCGGCAGAGCCTCAAAAAGAAAGGCATGCACATCGCGCCTTGGCGTAAATCTGAATACATGAAATCCAAATGGCTCAGCCCCCACACCCGCATCACACAGCTGAAACCAACAAACCCAGCCCATGAAGACGCCGTTGTGGAGACCACGGAACCCAAGCCCGAACCCGAACCCGAACCCGAGAATCAAGTCTTGGAGTGTGAAGTTGGAGAATTAGATTTGATTTTCGGTGAGAAGACGAACTCTGAGGAACCCAAATCTCCGGCGAAGGAGGAGGTCCCTCCGTCGATGACATGGCAGCTGCCGGCGGTGAGGCCGAAGAGTCTGGAAAGGGGAAATAAAGTGGTGGTCACCGGATTAGCTTCTCTCCTCAAAGAAAAACTCTGAGAAAAGAAAAAAGAAATTTTTGTTTTCTTTTTTCTTTTTCTATTTTTTTTTCCAGAAGTTTCTAACTTCTTTTTCTAAAACAATTTCACTTAATTACATAATGCAATATATAGATCTCCGTATACATCTAAGTCGGAGTTGAAATAGAGAAATGATTTGATGGGAGGGATTTTGGTTTTCTTTCTCTTTTCTTTTTTCCTTTATACCCCTTCTTTTTTATGCAGAAGGGTCATGTAAAAAGCCCCAAAAAAGAAAAGGTCTCTGGACCCTCATTTTGTAATAATAAAATAAATTAAATATTTTGCCAATTCCTTCCTTTTTCTTTTTCGAGCAAATTTTAATCAAGACAAGGTTTAATCAAATTAAATTAATTATATTTTAGGTATAATTAATTTTAATTTGATTAAAGAATGAATTTTTTTTGGGGTAATAATTTACATAAATTTATTTAATCTGAAATTAATATAATATTGAAATAAAATAATTGAGAAAAGGGAGATGATATATGTGATTGTTTCCTAGTGAGGAAACAGAAGGGATATGTGGGTTCTGGGGAGATTAAAATTCATAGGGAAAAGTGTAAAAATGTGATAGAAAAATGGAGGGCAGGCGTGGGGGTGATGAGATGAGAAATGGGAGATGAAGGGGCTCGTGCCATCTGGGGCGGCGTGAAGGGCAGATAGATAGTTGAGTGTGGTGGGTCATTTGAATAACGTGATATTCTCTTTTTCTGGGTCTCTCCCAATCTCATTTTCTATTTATCTTTCTCGTTTTCTGGTTAAGTTTCTTTGGAGTTGGGAAAGTTGTAGGGCGTTTTTCGTATGAGTTTCCACTCCTAAACCATCCTCCTCATTTTTGTCCTTTTTTTTTTTTAAAATTAGGTTTTCATGCCACGTTAATTTTACATACATATAATTAAATAATTAAAAGATGAATCAGTCTGATAATTTAATTTCATATATATAATTATTATTTATAGAGCAGACCTCATATTACTGAGTTCTGAGATTACATTTAAGTTACATTAATGTTTTTTATTATTTGTGTTAAATTACATATTGATATCTTGAAAATTGAAGAATGAAGTAATCAATCTCTTCACTCTAACCAAAAACTTGAGATTAGAAGTGAATGGTATTAAAATTAGAAACGTGAATGTAACTGTAATAGCCCAATGTTACATTATTAATGAGCTTTAATTGATGCCAAGAAAAATTAGAAATTGGAGTTTATGACCAAAGGGAAATAAATAATCATAAAATTTACTCTGTTTTCATTGGGGGGAAGGTTCCAGACCTTTGGACAAGTGTCAAGTGATTTTCACTCTACCTCCTCAAACTATCAATACCCCCATCATTTTTACCACCTACATTTTCCACAGTAAAAAATAAAGTAACCATTTACCCTGAGATTGACTCAAAACCTCTAGTGATTGAATCTCCCACCCCCACCCCTTTACCACCTAAAACAGGATTTCATATCTCTGATTTTCCTTTTCTCCTCCCAAACGCTATTTTACAAGCAAGAAAGAGAAGATAGACAGTAGAAATAAAAACATTTGAACTGCCTGCATTTTTAATGATTATGAATTAAATATTATGATAAATAATTATTATTAATTATGATTAGATAAAATTGATACAAAAATTTAGTTTATCCATCATAAAAAGTGTTTTTTTGTTACGATTAAGAGTCATGATAAATATTTTAATAGTACTTACAAAAATCACGACCAACAAACATTGTGCAGCTGTGATTAATGAATATTTACGATGGTATTTATTTTTAGTCATGGAAACTATGGATAATTAAATGTTATAATTCTTTTGGTTTGACCAACGTAGCAATTATCTCTGAGCATGATCATAGAAGTTTCATATTATTGTTAAATATTCAATTTGAATCATAATTATTATTGAATCAATGAGATTATCCACTGTATACTGTGACCTAATAATAAAGGTTGACCATTGTCACATATTTGATGTGCACCTGAACGTTTTACCAGAATATTGAAATGTAACTAAACGTTTCAACATGTCAGGGCTTTAGCTCTTGACAAGTTAATAATGAATTTATTGTTGGGATCGAAACTGCTACACAAGTTCAAACGCATTCCGCCTCGTGGAGATCATAGTCGTATTCGAATGCAATATAAATCAAAATCACTTTCTATAATCAAATTATGAATAAAGTTTCATACTTTAAATTAATTAAATCTCATAGATGGTCCAAACACAATGTAGATGACTGCTATGAAAGCTCGTGAACTCCAATTTTTTTTCTTCGCATTTTACTTTGTGGGGTGTGGGCTTTTTACTTTGACCAGACAAGAGGGAGTGGGGCAGTGAAATTTTTGCAGATAATTATAAATAAAAACAAAATTGGAAAACTATTCACACGTGGTGGATGTGCATTGGGAGTGGTAAAAAAAAGATTAAAATTTAGAGGTCCCAAGCAAAGAATATTGACTTTCTTGGGTTTGTACACTATTGACCGTTTGTTGGCTTGCACTCATAGGATAAGAATTTCATCTGCTGACAAATACTTTTTTTTAAAAAAATATTAATAAATTATAATTCATCTCAACACGTTAAATAGTTTATCAATATAACTAATAGTAATAAATAAATTATAATAACTCAAATAAAATAAAACACATAAAGTGAGATGAAATACCTACAACATTTAGTGGAACTCAAATTCATAATTTCGAACGTGTTTATAAAATTTCAATCTTAGCCTTAATCACATCACGAGACGAAACCATCATTTTAAATAAACATAATTCTAAAGTTCATAGATTTGGGAGTCTCCGACTTCTGAAACTGTCGTTAGTAAAACCTTTCAAATCAACAATTATATAAGGAAGTATCGGCGTATTATTTTATTTAATATAAAATAATATGGATTATAGTATTTTAATATGATGTTCTATATTATAATATTTTCAGAGATGAGGAGAAGTGTGAGCTACTAAAGCCAGGTTTGTGTTCGGATCTGTTCATCTTTTAAGACAAGTGATTATTGGACTTTTTTTTTTCTTTTTTAAGAGATACGTAGAACATGGTCGGAAAGAAATATACCTCATTACTTGTAAAGTTAAATCACATCAAAATAGAAATTATATGGGATTATATATTAGCAATTCACACGTACATTTCTTGTAAAAATTCTCTATTTATACCTAATCTTTTTTAGTTCTGATTTTGATGAAAAATATTAATATTGGCATGAATTACACAAATTTTCAGTTTATCTCATTTAACATTTTCACGTAATAATTTTGTACTTAAAAGAAAAATAATTATAATAACGTCGACCTCACTCTCTTTCTGTATATATTTATTACGTTTATCTCTTTATAAATAGAAAAATATAAATGAAAATATTAAATGAGGGGTAGGATCCAAAATTTTTATGTAATTTTTTGCTATTATAAGCATTTTTTGTCCAAACTTTAATGACATTACTCTAGTGTAAATAGAGAATTTTTGAAGAAAGTGTAAGTGTAACTACTCTTAATTTACCTATAATATAGATGGCAAAGTGCAAAAAGGGAATAGTTAAACAGTAAAATATAATTTAGGATAAAATACACTTTGTCCCCTGAACTATTTTTGATGTAATATTTACCCCCTAAATTGTTTAATATAATACTTACCCCCTATAGTTAAATTTTTGAACAATATTACCCTTACACTATAGATATATATAGTTCAAAGAGTTTCTTTTTTGAATAATTTTGTATTTTAAGTTTAATTGAAAAAATATCTTTTAATTAGAACAAAGTAATAAATAATTAGTGAGTTAAATAATTTGAATTTGATAATATTTTACAAACTCAAAGTTAAGTAATGAATTAGTATAATAAACACACACAAAAATTATTAATTTGAAAATAAAATTAAGTTATTAACTGTTTATTCTTTTAAATAAAAATGATTAATGACATATATGTTTTTTGAATATATTTTCTTTTAAAAACATGATAAAATATTTATATTTATTTATTTTTTCCTACAAATATTTAACTTTTAGTTAAGCATATATATTCGTCAATTTCTTTTAAAAAATATATATGAGTTGTTGGTTATATTATATATGTAATGTGTAAAATGCTAAAATATATTGAAGAATAATGTAATTATTCAAAGTATGAGAGGTATTTTTGTCCAACCAACGAGGTAAATATTACATTTTTTAATTTACAACATGTATTTTATCCTATAATTTATTCTTAATTTAAAAACAAATAACTAACTCATTAAGATTTTTAAAAAAGAATTAATCGAGTTTAAAAGAAAGAAAAACTTATAAATTCTTAAAATCTATTTTTTAAAATTTATAAGCTCATTTTCTAAATTATTCATCAAATAATTTACAATAGCTCATAATCTCATCGAAACATCCTTTTAATTATATTATATCGAATGAAACATATAATAAATTTCATTTTGTGTTTAAGATATTATTTACTCTTTCATTTTAAATAATATATCAATCATATAATAAATATAATACGTATACTATATAATTCGATTAGGTATAATCGAATCGTGTTGGAACTAAAATTGCCCTTTTCTTGGTAACAATAAAGCTGCTTAAGTGACTAACAATCACTATTTTACTCCATGCTACAACTTTTTGTCCCCCAATTTAGATGACTCTGTTTGTGTACATTATTCCTCTCAAGCATATTCCATGGATATTTTCCATCAAATTTATACATGATCCAATCAGGGCGCTACTCAAACCACCCTGGTCAGGAACTTGCTCTCTCCACACCTTTACTTTCCATTATCCCAAAAAAGGAAATATTTAAAATAAAATAAAGAAATTCTGACACCAAATTAGAATAGGGCATGTTGGTCATGTAAAGCTTCTGAAATCTAAATTATCCGGACCAGCAATTGGCTAATGCCACACCCCCAGATCTGCTGCCATATTGGATGATCACACTATCAAACTAGCATGTAATAAAATATTTTAATATTATTGTTACAGTGGGTTAATAGTTAAATCATTAATTCTGCACTTTAATGTAATGAACTTCAATGTTACTGGTAATGTAGAGCTCGTCAAATTATATGAATACTACTGTGGGGTTATCTTATAACCGTAGATGTATAAAAAGTTCGATGTCTTTTGTAACTTACAAAATAGGTCAATTCTTAGAATTTATTTATATAATATATTAAATATATACAATATGATGTGTTTTAGGAATGGCTGTTCGTGGATTTAGAATAGAGTAAGTAATATTATCAGGTTGTGTATTTAAAAAAAATCAAAATCTTCTAAGCACAATTAGTAATTGGCCCAAGTGCGATTTTTACCCAAAGGTGCAATACTACAAGTCTTTTAATTGAAATACACGAATGCAATATCAGTACCTGCTCTTCAATCGGTTACAATTAGCTATGCGCCCAATATGCCTATGATGTAGCACCGAACGGACTATTAGCTAGTGTATATCATCTTACCTGAATAGAGTATGGTATGGAGCAACTAGAAGAGGTATGCATAAAAGTATTTGCCTCAAGGAGGAATTTTGAATCAAATTATAGATCTTATGGTATATCTCAGTATTGAGGATGATACCAAAAATATGTATTTGTTTATAAAACTCTCCTGGAGGATGGGTAAAACTGTATCAAGGCAGGCGTAGATCGATGAATAGGAAATATTGTACGAGTAACTACAGGATCTAAATTATCGATCGGCTCTTCAAGCACGTTGAAAAGGGGAGAAATCACTATCTAGTATAGACCTCTATCTCCTCATTTGATCTAATCCATATCCCCTTTCCCGATTATTGCTGTAAAACAAGAGTTTTGACTAGGGGTTGTCGAAAATAAATTCTTTCTTTTTGCCCATTTTTCTATAAGAGTTTAATTATCCATATTTACACTTTTTTTATTCGGGTTGTTTCCACCCGATCATGATCCAATTTAAATTCAGGTATATATGAACTCATAATCACTATTTGATTAATTTTAGTGTCTATAGTTCATGTGAAATCATACAATTCAGAAATTTTACAGTACTAGCCCTTTACGCTCTAGGTACAACTTTGATTACATACTATTTTCTTATAATCTTCACGATCTCTCATATACGTCTCCACTAGTTTAGGCGTCGGAAAATTACAATCAAATTCTTCTTGTTGTTGTTTTTATTATTTCTTGCTTTGCAAGTTATGTATCGGAGAAGGCTGATCTAAGAATATTTTGGATCTTTCATATTTGAATTTAACCTAAACTAACCTTTTCTTTTTTTGTCCTTTTAATTTCGTATACAGATAAATTTGATGGTTGGATAATGTTTAGCTCAATAAAATGGAACTTGATAGATGGGTGGGGTTACGGTGATTACCAATTAATGAGCATTGAAATTTGTAATTGGGGATAGTTATGAATTGATGTAATATTTTGTAATGATTAAAAAAGATATTCATAGTGAATAATTATTAATGATGAATGGGAACATCTTTTTTGTATCTGCATTATATTTGAAGAAATTTTATAATATATGTGTGTGCACAATGATTGTGGTGGGGCTGATGTAATCCATTATGTTGTCATAGACAGGGTGGGGTGGGCCCAGTTCACAGACTTATCAGTACTAAAAATTACAGGGCGTAGGGTCATTCTCTCTCTTATCTCTAAGTTTTTAATCTTTAAAATTGATTGGGGGTGGGGGTGGGACCCCCTCCTAAAGCAAATAATAAAAGCAATCGCCCAAAGTTTGACAATAATAATACCTTACAGAAAGCAACCCTCCACCTACCCTTTGTTCCTCTCTCTCTCTCTCTAGCAATGAGAGAGAGAGAGAAGTATGGTGTAGGGTGTATGGTGTATGGTGTATGTGGTGGTTATTGGAATTGAGATTGCTTGTGAAGTGTAAATTTGATTTTAACAAGCAGAGGGAGAGGGCTTTGCCAACCCCACAAGAAACCCAGGGGGGCTATACCTTATTAAAAGATGTGGGCCGTGATACCATGCTCACACCCTCACGGTAACAACCACGGCCGTCCACTCTGCTTACTTTAATTTCTATCAGATGGATACAATTTTCTATTTACAAAATAGATAACGTAACAATTTTTTTTACAGTATATCCTAAATTGAAGAGAATATGAAATAAAATTTTAAATAAAAAATCCAATCCATAATATTGGAATATCAAAGTTGTGAATTTTAACTGAGTTTTGGATTATAGCCTTGCCTTATGGAGGAGTTAAAATACGAAAAATCATTGTCTATATCAAACTTAATTATATAATACCTAGTTTAAAGTTTAATGTAATTTACTCATGCGATATTGCAAATGAATAAATTAATTTTTATAAAAAAAAAAGAATTTTTATCCCCATTTTTTTTTTAA
>NC_026154.1:1809464-1819199 GCF_000512975.1 Sesamum indicum
TTGTATATTAAAAAATACAGAGGAGTAATTTGCTATTTTTTTTTCATAAAAAGGTAATTTACAGATTTACAATATCATATGGAGTTAAATTATATTTTTTCCAAGTATTCTGTTACTAATTTACTGTTTTCAAAAATTATAAATCAATTATACGGAATATAATTTTATTTCATAATGTGATCAATTTCAAAGAACAATTATACTAGTCATGAATTTGAGTACCACAAAATATGTGATTGGTTGTGTCCCTCTATGTAAGTTTATTGTAATGTTTTACTAATATAATTTTTTTAATTACATTAATATATTGATTAAATTGATATATTACTCAATTATTTAAATTTTTTTAAACATTAATATAATAATAAAATTACCGCTTTTATCTCATGCATGCATTATTCTTTTTTTCCCCCCTACAGAACGAAATAGATTATTTCGCAATAGAAAGGGCTGATTTTTATCTCCTAACTTTTATCTACCAAACGTTTTTTTTTTTTTTTTTTTGTCCACATATAAGGCGTATATATATATATATTATGTTTTTCTTCAAAAATTGAAATTATAATTTATACAATAAAAAATAAACCATAGAAATTAGCAGGAGCTAGCTTATAATTTTTAGTTTGAGTCAATTTAATTTAAACATTTAAAAATAAAAGATGTAAAGTAAAAATATTTTTTTCGACTTTTTCTTTTAAAATAGGCTGATAAAAACTTAATGTAAGCATTTATAAACAACCCCTAAATATAACAAGGAATGTGGTACAAGGGAGCACACCATAAAAATTGAAAGAAACCCGCTTGATAAAAGCTATTTTAAGCTATATATATATATATATATATATATATATTAGCCGTCGTTCTCGCGATATATATAAAAAAGAATTATGATGTAATATGAAGAGAAAAAAGAAGTTATTTGTGAAAAAAATAATAGTATTGTATCGGGATGATAGACAAAGATTAATGAGAAGGAAAAAAATATGGAGTTAGTTGAGAGAGAAAAAATAAATTATAATTATAAATTTATTAAGAATATGAAAATTTGTAAAAAAAATAAATGAGAGAAACATAGAGTAATGGGTTCAAATAAAAATAAATAAAATTACTATTGTGATCGAATTATTTTTTAAAGAAAAAATAAATTTAAATATTAAAAAAATTGATACCATAGAAAATTTTATTTTCTTTTATAGTATAGATATATATTAAACTTTGATTGGTGGATCTTTATCCAAACAATCATCTATAGAATACAAGTGACGTGTTTGCTCACATACCTTTTGAAGTTATCCGTTACGATGTGGTCTCGAGTATCAGCCGTTGGATGACAGGGTGGTGGTCCACTCTTGCTCACCATCTTCCTCATCAAATTTCAAGTTTTCGTCTTTTCTTTCTTGTCTACCTTTTTCGGCCCTTGATTCAAATCATGTCGCTCCATTTGAATTTAGTTTTAATTAATAAATAATTTTATATCACTAGAAAAAAAAAAAAAAAAGGAGATAGTCCCTCAATCCAACGAATATATGATATACTTTATTATTTTTTAAGAAATTAGAAAAAAGTCAATTTTGATCGTTTTTGTCCTCAACGTCGATCTCTAATTGTAAAAAATACATAAAAAGAATAAAATTAATATATTGCAAAACAATTTTTATCATTTTTCTTATTAAAATTTAACTAAGAGGACAAAATAAAAATATATAATTCAAAAATTGTCATAATTTATGCCAAACATTTTGAGATAAATAAAAAAAAAGCTTGGATTAATTAAAAAGTAATAAGTTGTAAGTATTAAATATCATGTGTACAAAAAAATATATATATAATTCCCCACTCAAAAATAAGATAAAAAAATACATAATTCAAAAAGTGGTCCATTACAGCGTTGGATAAACAATTTAGTGGAAGATGATTGCAGAGTATTAATGAAGGCCCATTAGTAAGAATTAAATAGGAGGCCGAATCAGGTGAGATTCAACTTAATTAATTCCATTCTTCTATTTTACTTCCCGTAAAAATACTGATAAACCATAAAATCTTGTAAATTAGAAAAAATTATACAACTTTTAAAAAAAAAACTCATTGTCTCCCGACTGCGGCAACACAAAGTTCCATTGCTCACTTTTTAAAAGTTGAAGATGTTGAACTGTCATATTTTCTCAAAAATGAATTTTTTTCGCCTATTAGTTATTATACGGGAGCTTGTTGCAATTACAAATTAGACAAGTATAATAGTTGACCAAATTTGTCAACTCTTATGTTTGGGAATTGTTTAATTTATTTAAAATAAAACTGCATAAATACTCTTCATTTTTTTTTCTTTTGTTTCAAATTTATTTAAAATAAAACTACCCCTCATTAGTAAACCATGACGGAGAAAGATCTCAATCCAAACAACTCCGATCATACACAAGTAATGCAGTGTATCCTCAAGAATATTTCTTTGATCTGTTCGATAGTAATCGCTCCTAATATTACCGGTAAATATAATATATCTTGAGTTGAAAAGATACGAAAACATGGCTTCATGAATTAACCTCAACCAATACATTGGCAATAGGGTAATTATTGTCGTGGGCGCTACCGTAAGTTTTAGCACAACGACATACACTGAATTGTGGTACTGAAACAAAATTGAGCTAATAGCAGCAGTCTGGAAATCTGAGAAATGAAGAATAGGAATCCCAGAGAGACAGAGCAGTAATTATTCCCTGGATGAAATCTACAGAATAAGTAGTAAATAATCTACAACTCACTCCCATCCCATCCCATGTGCACAACTACTACTTAATTTACTCATCACATTTTTGCTTCTGCCTACTCAAAATGTTCTTCAATTTGGGACCATTATTCCACACTTTTTATTCAATAAAGTACCTTTCATTTAATCATCAAAAATTTTCGCTTCTATTTTTCCTCCCCCCCCCCCCCCTAATTTTGTAATCATAATTTTTGGGTGATGGAATATTGATTAATTAGATCAAGTTTACAGATCTGTATATAAGTATGACTATTACAACCTTTTTTTAATGAAAGTGTATCCCTAATTCCCTATTTTTAAGACTGATTTGCTATATGAAAATTATTTTATTCTTGGATGAACAAAGCAAACGTCAAAGGTTAAAGATTATAACTTTCTAAGAAAATGCCCTTTAGCTTGAGCATAAATATACTTGCTTTCGGTTTTTTTCACTCAAATAATTCTTTGCGTTGTTTTTCTTTAATTTTTCAAGTTCGTTCGATCAGATCATAATACATGAGAACATAACAATAAGCATATGGTTGAAATATAAGCTAGAAGGGGAATAAATCCATCGTGAGATCTAGCTCATATGCAAAAACAATGAACGACTCAAATTTATACAAATATAATTTATCACGTTTATGTTTCATCAGTCATATAATACAAAATATATAAATATAATTTGTCGTCACAAAATTTAATTATCAAGAATCAACATCATTTTATATATATGGAGTGATGAAAAGGTTGCCTCTATAACCAAAAAAAATTGTGTGAATTGACAAGTAGGTTCTTGCCTTAAATCCCACCCACCAAAACTTAAACAATTATTTGACTATAACTTTGGGTAATTAAAAATTTTAAACTTGTAACATTACTAAATCGAATCTGTTAAATGACCACCTCATTTAAAAAAAATAAAAGAAAAATTATTTAATATTAATATCTTAATAAGTTCTCCTCACATGCAAACAAAATGAGATTCAAACTCATGATCTCTTTTTTGACTTGACTCTGATACCATATTTAAACGACCACATCATTTGAAATTAGTATAAACTAATAGATAAAAAAATAATTTAATATTAATATTTTAACACAATCTTATGATTACGTACCAAGAAAAGGGCGACCACAAGTCTATCTCCCTCACCCTGAACCCATGCTCAAGCAATCCACAAGTGGGAACTTAAAATAATCGTAATCGCGATCAATGATTAAATGATTGGGGATTGATTAATTGCAAAGGTTAAGTTAGAAAATAGCATAAGTAGATGAATTAAGCTACTCTAATATTAAATCACAAGTATAATTAATCTCAACATCAAGCAAGCATCTCTAGGTAAAGTACATTAATTAGGGAATAATCAGTAGGTGTATTAATGAATAGTCCATGGACAGAAGGACTAACTTGTAATTATCATAAGACAACAAAGACAATAAAGTGTTAGGTTTGGACATGAAACATAAATTAGTCATCATCTATTATTAAATCAAACCAGTTGAGATTAGAACAAAGTATATATGCAGTTTATTTGGGGTGGTTGAGAAAAGTAGTTAAAGCAAGGTATCTTTTGTCAATTATCTTTCAACAACTCTTAAGCAACCAAAACTATATATATATATATATTAAGAATTATTTTTTCATAAATTTTGACATAAATGATTATAGAAAATTAGATATATGGATGCACCAACATAAATGATTATTAATGCTATGTTGATTATTTCTTTTATATTATAGGTCGTCATCGAGCAATAGATATGATATACTCATCGTGTGATTGATTTAAATGTGACTGAATTAGATATGATTTAAAATTTTCAGTGTCGATTGTTAGTAATTATGCACTAAATTGTGGGTTTATGAAAATGAGGTGGAATTAAATAAGGCAAGATGTGGTTTATAGATAATTATAGTTAATAAGCATTAATTAAGATGATAGTACAATAATAGAGTTTTTAATGATCTTTTTTCAAGCTTGCAGAATATACAGATTGTACTTTTGATGTGTTAGCAATAAAATAGTTATAGTTAGCTACACTCATATGCTTAAACGTAATAACAATAATTAATTAATATATATATATATATATATATATGTATACAGATATATATAGTTTAGAAAAATAGTTCAACGTACATATTGAAATTTCAACCTTTTTGGTGATACTGTCAGAATTGTAGATATTTGTTTTATATTATATGAAGTTTATTGTAATTTATTTTTACTATTCCTAATTATATTGAAATCATCGATTGTTCAATCTATTGAGATACTGATGTAATTATAGACTTACCATTTAGAAAATTGAAAAAAATAAGTAACATATAAATAAGTTATAATTAACTGCATTAATTGTATACGAATCCTAGACCTACTAGACCATACTTGTGGAGTTTAGCTTTTGTTATTATTTCTGAATAAATCGATAATAATTATATTACGAATTTTTAATCATCAATAATCAATATTTGTCGATTACTCATATTAAATATATATGACTAATTTATAAATTAACACTATTAGAGTAGAGTAACAATTACAATTAAAACAGACGAAGCTTTTGTTATTATTCCTAATCTTGAATAATCAGAAATATTATAACAGCAACAAAATTACTAAACTTCTCATGGTCGTTTCAACATCGTACTATTCATCAAACACATTTTTTTTTCGCTTTAGTAAAGCAAATTGAATGTTTTTATCAGAGCTGATACCATAGTATATAATTATTTCTTGTAATTAAAGTATTTTGATACGATCACATGGGCTGCTCCTTCTTCCTCTTACGTGCCTACAAATTTTTGAATCATGAAATCAATTATTTAAGTCCAAGATTAGTATCAATCAAGAAAATAAAAAAAAAAAAAAAACATTTTGAACTTGGTTTATTACAAGGGGTAGCAGGATATCCAGCAGGCAAAAAGCTTTTCATACTGTTGAAAGAACTGCAGTGTCATGTCATGTGGGCTACACATCACTAAGAGTTGCTTATCAAGATCAGGCCCATGATGTCTGTCTTGGTGGGCCAACTATGATATATTTTTTTTAGTAAGACGATTATAACAATTATATACTAATTTTTAATATCAAATAACTATATTTAATCAATAAGTAATATTAAAGTAGAAAGACAACTATTGTTACAACAAAATAACATCCTACATGTTATTAGAATTTGAACTCATGACCTTATAGTTATAAGAGACCTCAACTTCATCAATTAAGTTAGGCCGCATCGACTAGCATTCCTCACCGACTCAGTGGCCTGCATGAGAGTTGGTCGCGATGACATGCTGCAATCAGCATCATACGGTCCGGTCCGGTCCAGTCTTGTACATACTACACCCAATGGATTTCTTTGGATGGTTGACACACATCCCATTTTTTGAAATATCTCAAATGTAATATTTTCACACACTCAATGGATAGCAGTGAATGTAGTATATATTAACCTGTCTGTATCCCAAAGAGAAGCGACCCAAGAGAAAGAAGATTTAACAGTAAAAAAATAAGGAGAGCAAAGAGAGTTGACGAGAGAGAGAAGAAAAATGAAGAGAGAGAAAATAAGAAGGCTTGCATTTTGAAAACTGAGAAGGAGATGGTGAGAGATGGGTTTTGGGGCCGGCTGCCAATGCAATGGAGAAGAAAAGAGGATTTGGGCAATTTTTATAAAAATATATTTATCTATAAAATTAAAAAAACTTATATACCAAGGCGGGTTCGACAGGGACCCGAGACCCACCCCAAATCCCATTTTTCAGACCCAAACCCGCCTCATTAGGGGCAGATCTGAAATGGGTCTTCACGGGTTCGGATCATATTGTCATTTCTAGGCCTATTCAGGCCTCTTTCAATGCCTTATCTAAGTTCAATGGCTCAACAGAGTTGCAATTTTTGGACCACCTGAAAAGCAACTGGACCAATTTAGTAAGAACCTGACATCTAACTGATACAATCATCCATGAAATTGACCTGCACATATGGCCTCAACCCTTCAAATAATTGTACAAACAAAGGATGCCTTATAAGTGCTATAAGATTAATTAGGAGATTCAAGAACAACCAATGAAGCATCAGCGACTGCTAAATAAAACATACTGAAATATGTGGCTTCGAAATAAAGCCCGAAAAACGGGGTTTTTCCACTCTATCAATATATGGCGGCAAGTGATATATAAAATGTTGCTGGCATGCATACAAGAGATTTTCTTGAACTACTTCACTCTTTGCCGTCAGCGGCACGAAGAGAACCAAGCTGAACTGGGGCTTGTGTTCCCACAACTTTTGATGACCCGTAGGTGGTCAAGTCGATGCCCTGAGATTTCTCCTTCTCGAGTTGTTCTTTTATCCAGAAATATGTGATTCTCAGTCCGTCCTGTAAGATTTGGATAAATTTTGGATATGAACTTATCAGCCATGTGTCGTCATAAAACTGAAGTTGATATAGATGAAAGGAAAGACAAAATCATGTTACCTTGAGTTTCATAGTAGGTGCCCAACCAAGCTTTTCCTTAATTAGGGTGTTGTCTGAGTTTCGACCACGCACACCCTCTGGTCCCGGAATGTGATGGATGGGAAGGTTCTTGTTCTCAAAGCTCAGGACAATCTCAGCCATCTCGTTCATGCTGACCATCTCGTCACTTCCAATATTTACAGGCTCTCGGAAGTCAGACTTGGTTAATCTGAACTCACATAGCGATTCAGAATAGCGTAAGGACAACATAGTTGTAAAGTTTTTTAAGACTGGTAATCCTTACTATCATTTATGTGAAGCTGTTCTTCAGTTTCAATAAAGATAAATGTGAAAATAATCGAACAACAAAACTACTAGCGAGAATTGAAACTTGATATTTTGGTAGATGGAAACTTAGCTTTTATTGCATTATGCTTCTATTTATTTACGTAAACCGTAAATGTACCTTAGAACACCCTCAACGCATTCATCAATGAAGGTAAAAGATCGTGTTTGTAAGCCATCTCCCCACATTTCAAATTTATCAGTAGAAGTAATAGCTTTCCTGCAAAAGGCAGCTGGCGCTTTCTCCCTCCCACCTGGCGATTAACGGCATAGTAGATGCATTGAAGATAAAGACTTATTTAAAAAAGAAAGCCAAAGGATTTCTACAATAGTTCTCCGATCATCTCCAAGTTTACCTTTCCATGTCCCAAATGGACCGTAGATATTATGGAACCTCCCAATTCGGCACTCAATTCCAAAGTCCTTGTTGTAGTGTTTGCATAATTCCTCCGTCGCCAGCTTCTCTAGCCCATAAGCATCTTGAGGCTACCCCATATTAACAAAACAAAGCCATTTCAGCAATAGAAAAACTCAACATGAAGTAAATGGATTTTGACAGGTAGGAGAAGAAAACCTCGGCCGGCCAGGCATCAGATTCTTTCAAGCTCACATTAGTGTCCAACTGCTTAAATTCAGGATAGATACATGCACTGGACGCATAGAAGAACCTGGACCGAAAATAAACGACCATATTCAGTTCTCATTCCAAATGTGTGCCTTTATGTATCCCTTTGAACAATAAAACAAGCATCAATAGTTGATGAATGTGAAAGGAGATATTGTGGTTTTATGTGGAAGCTGTCTCCCCCAAAGAAAGATCGATCTTACTTTTACATTTCAGCATTTAAAATTTTCAGCGTTTCAGTTGGAAAAAACAAAAAGAAGTGGTGTAAAGAGTACTTTCTCTGACACAGTTAAACTTTTATTGAAGGCGACAAAGAGAAAGACGTCATCAATCCTCCTACTTGAGTTAAACTTTTAACTCTGCTTCCTCCTACTCAAGTAAAATTTCTAACTTCAGTAGGAAAGCAAACCTCTTAACTCCATTAATCCTTGCAGCCTCAATCATGTTAAAGCTGATCATTGTATTGTTGTACATGATGACAGAGTGATTGGACTGAATAAAGCCCATCCCTCCCATGTCGGCAGCAAGATTGAACACATGATCAACTCCTTTGGTAACTTTCAGACAGTTATCCATCACCCTGAGATCAACAAGATGGAATTCATGGCAGAACATGTCCTCAGTCATGTGCTCGTTTTTCTTCCAGTCAGAAGCAATGATGTAATGACCCTCGTTCTTCAGACGCCTGGCAATATGTGAAGCAATGAACCCACCAGCTCCTGTTATGGAAATCCGGAGCTTTTCTGAAGGCCAGTAGGGCTCCCTCTCGAGGTTCTCGTAGGTGTATGCTCCATAGTTAGTCCCACCGGTGCTTCCCATTCTGCAGTCAGCAAAGGCAAAGTTCAAAACCAACTAACTAACCAAACGGAGGAAGGGTCGAATCTAGTAATTGTCTCGGACTTAAAAAGCTCGGGTTGTGACATCAAATCCGCAGCCACTCTCGCTGAATACGTCAGAGTTAACTACACTAAATAAGGCACAAGACAAAATAGAAAATTCCACCAACAAAATCGAAAAAGGCATAGAAATCTAATCATCTCGAGTCAAAACCAAACGACAAATTCAATAAGTCCAAGCCGGAAATAAATAAAAGAGAAACCATAAAATCTGTGTTAATTCAACAGAAGTAAAAGTCGGATCCATAAAATCTTAATCTCAAGAGAGTAATACATGCTTCTACCATATGCAAGCCCAAAAACACATAACAAGAATCATTGATCACTGTGCCAAGTCAAGAAACTTATGGGCGCAGGCGCCTAATATTCGAGTAGTTAAAATCAAGAGAGAAAACTAAAGACTTCCAGCAGTTTAAGATGCAAAAAGGACGATGCAATGAAATCCAAAGTTTTCGTACACAATTGAAAACATAGGAGTGAAACAAGTTAGCTAATGAAGAAACAGAAAATACAAACATAACAGCTTAAGGTATCCCTTTAAACACAATAAAATGAAAGGCAGAAAACCCATAAACAATCATAGAAATTCTAAATTTTTACACTGTTCATCAATGAAAAATGTGGGTGTTCACAAGATTGAACCTTCACAAGAAACAGAGCAA
>NC_026154.1:1819209-1884286 GCF_000512975.1 Sesamum indicum
AAAATGCGTAACAGAGAAGTTATAACAGAAATTAGAACCAAAACTTCATCCACCAACCGAAAAATCGTGTTGCTAGAAAATACAGCTTCGTCCAATTCAAGAAACAGAGTAAGCACAATTAATTCCTACCACACTCAACTATCAATAAAATTGAAAAAAACCCAGAAGATTTCAGTTTTACAACGAAAATTAAGAAGGAAAAAGAAAAAAAAATGACGCTCAAGAAATCCAGAAACAGGTTATCAAGCATGATTTTTCCGATAAACAACGAACGCAACAGAGTGAAACAGAGGAAAAATCATCATGGTTTAAAGGGCGCAAGATTCACTTACCTCGAAAAGCTTGATTTTGAGAGATACAGTGTAGGAAAGATTGCTGTGAGAGAAACAAATGCTGCACTTACTTCTCCTTATCAGAATAGATCTCTGCTCCGCTTGTGCGCTATATATACACACACAGACACAGCTATTGGGCTTCTCTCATATATTTTCATTTAATGTAAGATTATTGGGTTTCAATTTTCAGACTTTTCCAAATTGTGAGGACAGAAAATGTATGGGACCCCGTTAGACACTTTTAGTATACTTTGTTCACTAAAATGTCTTAGCATAATTAATTTTAAATTTTAAAAATTAAATATAATTTTTAAAAAGTATATATAATAATTAGATAAACCAAAAATACAAAAAAATATTTGAAAAAAGAGTGAGAGTAGAAAATAAACTTAGAAGTTGAGGAGAGAGAAAAATAAAACTTAAAAAATTAAAATATAGCGGACAAAACAAAAAGGGTACTCATCAATTATATTAACTAGTATTTTTGGCACACACACTGTGTGTACAAATTTTACAATACTATTTATAACAGAATATTCTAAAAATATTTATTATTTAACAAAATATATAAAAAATAATAAGTTAATATTAAAATTATAATAGAATAATTTTAAAAAAGAGATGCATTAAAAAGAAATAAATAAAATAATGGAGGAAGTGAGAAGTTATAAGATGATGAAAAAAAATTAAATATAAAAAAAAAGATCAAAAGAGAGAGACATCGAAGAGGTGCTCTCCCTTAATAATAAGGTACAGATGAGTGTGGCATAGTCAAATGAGTGTGCACAACTCCAAAAAAAAAAAATACTTATTTTAAAAATTATATTTAGAAATTAAAAATAAAAAGATAAGAAGTTAAAGTTAGTAGAATTTGAGAAGGTTGGGTAACTTGGCAGTTATGAAAAACAAGAGAAAATTCAAAAAAATGACAAAGTAATATGAAAATAAAAATAAAACAGACAAAAAAAAAGTGAGGCACTAAAGGGCATTCTCATTTAATAAAAAAAAAAAAAAAACTTGAAGGGAAAAAATAAATCCAGTTTTGGGATTGGTCAGTTCAACAGTTGATTGGACGTGTTTGTTTTCTCATCAATGATTTTCTTTTTCTAATCTTTTTCCTATTGTCCTAAATCATCATATTTTTGGAAAAACATATTTCCAAGTGGGACTTGTCAAAATTGGACCCCTTTTTTGTATCACTTGGTGAAATGTTACATCACTTCAACAATGACTTTGTTCTACGTTTTTCATGGTCTAGTGTTCAATTTTTACCCAAACTTGGACATGTAAATCTCAAGATCCAGCAATTTTTTTTTTTAATATATATAATAAGGTTATAGTGAAGCTATTAACTTCAATCTTAAAATAATATTGCAAATACTTTTGATGATTTTAGTATATTAAAACATCGATTATTTGAGGTTGCTCACTCAATTGTTGCAAATAAAATATATAGCAAGATGTCGAAAGTTTCGAATGGTTTAACATATAAAACACTGCGAAATAATCGTGTATATTTTGTAATTTGTTATAAGAGTAATTTTCTTTTTTCAGTACTTCAACAACTTAGTAAGTTGTATTTTATATTCATTCATATTGATTTTTCTATTGATAAAATAGTTAAATAATAAGTGAGTCGGCCTTTGTTTATTTTTGTAATCTAGTAAGATTGTGGGGTTTTTTATTTTTTCTAATTTTGTAAAAATGTGGAGTCGACGCACGAATAAAACAAATTTGTTATGTTAGAGTAGAATAGCAATTGGGTGGGTTTAGTTGGAGTTGAGATTGGTGATGGCCCTAGACCCGTTTGGTCGAACCAATAAAATCTATCAATTTTTTTTTTCACTTAATTAATACTTAAAAGAGCAATATTATTATTTACAGATATGCAAGGGATATTAAAATGTTAAAAATTATTAAATATATTTATATATATTTCTAAACAAAATGTCTTTAAACGCGATCAGCGGTCAGATCCGTAAAAATCAAAATTCATCCTCAAAAAAATAAGTATTGTAATTCACCCAGTGCCCTTACTCTATTTCCCTTTCTCTTATAAACCCACTGTAAAAAAGAAATAATATAAAGTCTAGCCGTAATAATTGAAATGATTTGATTATGGTAGGTGAATACCATATGTGGTATCTATTGCGTTCCTATTCAGTGTCTTGTACAAATTTTTCAAATTGCCCAATTTAATAGGGAACAAAAAGGACATGACCGTGACCCCATGCCCCTTGGGAGACCAGTACGACGTCGCGTCATTACCTGGACCACGCCCAGAAAAAACCCTGTAATATATTATTAATCAAGTTATATTTCACTTTGCCCCGTAATTCTTCCTCATGTAATATTTATCTTTTTATATTAATAAATATGATATTCATTTTTTTAGTTGAATAAAAATATTCTTCATATTTTGAATAATTATATTATTTTTTTATATATTTTAGTATTTTACACATTAATATATTTTTTTAAATAAAAAATAAATTTAAATAAAAAGTGGAGTATATAGTAGATACATTTTTAAAGTGGTATATATACAGTGAAAATAAAAGTGGAGTACAATATATATAGTAAATTAAAAGTGGAGTATAAATTAATCTATATAATATCATATTCTTTAAAGAAAATATATAAAAAAACACCCTTTAATTAATTATTTTTAAAAAAAAAACCATTTAATTACTCATTTTTATCTAAGAGAATAAATAGCATATAACTTAATTTTATTATCAAATTAATAAAATATTTTTTGTGTATTTTTTATACATACATTATTGAACTTTGAGTCTGTAAAATATAATAAAATCCAAAGTATTTAATTCACTAATTATATATGACGTTATTATAATAAAAAGATATTTTTTCAATTATTATTTTTAATTAAACTTAAAATACAAAATTATTAGAAAAAAAATTCTTTAAGCTGTATACTTATATATAATATAAGGACAATATTGTCCAAAAATCTAATTATAGGGAGTAATTGTTACATTTGTTAGTTCAGAAATTAAATGGTATATCAAGATAGTTGAGGGGCAAATTGCAATTTACCTTTTGAAAAAATATGATCAATCATAAGTAGATCATTAATCACTCTCATTTGAATCTTTCCTCTTATTCATTTTCTAGAAGCATCGGAATCAGATGATCACTTTCTTGTTTAACAAAAAGTTGGATTTATTCAAGAAAAAGTAATTCAATTTTATTAACTTATTTTCTTTAGCATTTTTTTAAAAAATACATAAAAGCATTTTTACAACGCATGAGAAAATGGGCCCAATTTGATCAAAGTTTATCCGGGATTGAACTGATCTTGGGCCGGTTCAACTATCAATATCTAGGATTGGTCTAGCCCAACGGCTCAAGACACCTGATCCCAGGCTAGGCCTGGGTTGGGCTAGTGGGTCATCTCAACTCGGCTATTTTTTTTTGGGGTAAATTACTGTTATTTCTTATAAAGTTTGACTTAATTACGAATACTATTTTTTTATTTAAAAAATTATAAATACCCCCTCAAATAAAAATAATTATGTAGCCTTTAGACTGTGAATTCAACATTACTATTTTATCCTTGTTGTATTTTTTAAAAAAATAAAAAGTATTTAAAAAAATATAAAAAAATTTGAGGGCGGGTAAAATAAATTATTTATAGGGAATATTAGTATCATAAAAATATTTTAGAAAATTAAAACAAAAATAAAATTATAATTTATAATCCAAAAGGCTAATTTTGGTCAATTTATCACAAAAATTGGATGGAAACCTAACGGAATGGGCCCGCTGTTAGATTGAAGTTAAAATTAGGGGGTATTTATAATTTTTGAAACAACAAGAAGGTATTAGTAATTATACCAAACCTCAAAAAAAGTAGTTGTAATTTACTAATTCTCTAATAATACATATCATATGGTTTTTATTTCATTCTTCTAACTTGACTGTTCTAAAAGGTATTTTATACTTTTGAAACCCTACAAACATTTTATCTTTATTGTTCTACTTGTAAATATTTAGTGCATTGATTAATTAATACTCTTTGTTTTATTTTTTCAAAGTTTAGATTAAGTTTTTTCGGGCTTGTTATTATTTAATTTTATTATTGTAGGCTTGTTTAATGTGATCTTAATTACTTCTTTTTCTAGTTATAAGTTTTTGTGTGATTTAATTTATAAAACATGATAAAATTTAAATAATGATTCAAAATAACACCCCAATTTCATAGAAAAAGAAGGCATAATAGGGCTTGATCTGAGCCTGAAAACCGGCCTCAATCAGGCTAATCCAAAGAAAAGGCTTGAGTTTAACAATGAACCACATTTTGGTCCAATTAAAGAGCCATGACAACCCTAGAATCAACCATAAAAATTATTGGATTGATCCTAAGCCGAGCCTTGAATTAGTCCGTGCTAATTCTAGGCTAATCCCACCCACTATGCACCGAAATATTGCTTGTAATTGATTCAACTTGTGTGCTTTTCTACACACATTCCTTTAACAAATACGAAAAATAAATTACGACCGCTAATATGTATTATTATTATTAGTGTATTTATTCTCATTTAATTTGATATAATATTACTTAATTTTGTATTTTTAAACATAAATCAGAGCTTGTGCATGTGCTGGCTGATAAGATCATGAAACCGTGATGTGTTGTTTTATTTATGTGTATGCCGAAAGCTGTGAAGATTGATTAGAAATCTTCGGAATGGGTTCTGTTTGGTGGGAAGTGTTTAGGTTGTGGATATTAGCATGTAATTTATGGTTTGAACGTATAGCATAATTGATAAAGGTTCCTTCTGTGAATTCCTTTCGATTCTCTCTCCCTCTGATTTTTTTCTTCGGAATAGGTACTTCAGTGCGTTTTCATACTTCTACATTCTGAATGGTTGAAGTGGTTTTCCCCCCAGTTTATGATCCTGTTACCTGAGTCATGAGCTTTTCTATTCTTATGCAAATGCCCAAACTAGAGGGTTGTAGAGAAAATAGTTAAGGAATGTGCCTTTTAACAGGTTGTCTGGGGATGATGCTTTTGGATATCGCTTGTGTCTTAAAAAAAATGCATAATTGTTATCAAGTATGGTAATTGTAGAAACTGGGAAATTTGTTTACTAAGTTTATTTGATGTTTTCTTTAACGTTGTTTTGATTTTTGTTGTTTAACATACTGTTATGTCTCATTCTACACAAACAAATCAAGTAATGCAACAATTCCTGTTACCGAAGAGAAGAGGATGAATTGATTTCTTCACCATTAACTTTTTATGCGTGGCTTACCTTTGTGTATTATGCACTATGAATAAAACTGAGTTGGTATTGTTTCACCTTATAGAAACAAACATGAAGTTTGGTCTTTTTTGAGGAGTCAGAGATCATTGTTATTTGCCTTATTATTTTCCTACTCTAAGTGGACCACCTAGATTGACAATAACACCATAGTTTCATCAGCTCAACTGTCAAGAAGAATGACAGTGGTCAAGGGCAAACGGGCATTGTTTCGGGGACAGGAACAGGATACAGGTCGATCTCGTCTGTTGGAAATGATACTGAAAATCTGGACAACAGCAAGATAAAGAGGGTGAAGGATGAACACTCTATTGCTGCTGTTTGTGCTGCCTCTGTACAGAACCAGAAAAGGCGTGTTTCTCATAATGCGTTTTTCTTCTTTTTTGATTACGTCTTTAATTAGTTAAATTGCTGATGAGGTGTATTACTGATTAGTTCCATTAGTCAGAGTCTGTTATTTTTCTGTTCACTCCCTTCTTCTTTTTGTACTTAAAAGGGAGCCATACATTGCTGCTACTGATATGAAAAACCTTTCTTTCACTATGATAATGGGATTCTTGTTCAATAAATTACCTCTTTTCCCAGCTCAATACCTCAACATGGTATCAGAGCCTTCCATGTGAAGGTCTCTTGATATCTTTTGTAAACACTGCTCATCTTTATTTCTGCCATGGCGACGGCAGAGTACAGCAACTCCCCTAGAAATGGTGCCACATCCCGCGGCATTCCTGATCCAGAATTTATGCAATTACAGTCATTAGATCACCCTGGCATGGTGATGGTGTCTGCTTTGCTCACTGGCAGTAATTATTTTGCCTGGAGCAGAGCAGTTAAAAGAGCTCTTACTGCTAAGATGAAGATCGATTTTATTGACGGATCGGCTATTCGTCCTCCAGTCAATACAGATGAATTTAAACGGTGGAATCGTATTGATTCGATGGTCACCACCTGGATACTTAACTGCATGACGAAGGATTTGGCGGAATCGTTTATGTATGTTGGTTCAGCCAGAGAACTGTGGGTCGAGTTAGAGGCTCGTTATGGAGAGAGCAACAGTCCTCTAATCTACCAGTTGCAGAGAGAAATCGGGGAGGTAACACAAGGTAATATGTCTGTTACCGAATATTACACAAAGTTGAAACGTTTATGGGATGAACTTATGTGTTTGGCGCCCATGCCAAAATGTGTTTGCACTAACTGTACCTGTGAAGTAAACAAGTCAATGACTGATATGGTAGCTTCGAATCAATTGATTCAGTTTTTGGTTGGTCTTAACTCCGTGTATGATCAAGCACGCAGCCAGATACTATTGATGGAACCCTTACCTACGGTTACAAAAGCCTACTCCATGCTCATTAGGATGGAAAAACAAATGAGCTTGGGTAGTATGGAAACTAATGGTGGTGCTGCTTTCCAAGTTAAGGGACAGAGTTATAAGAAGAAACCAGTAACTGATAAGCGACATATGATCTGCGATCATTGTCAAAAACCAGAGCATACGAAGGATTCCTGCTTCAAATTGCATGGTATACCAGATTGGTATAAAGAGATGGGAGAACAGAGGAGGAAAGTTATGGGAAAAGGAAGAGGGTACAGCGCCATGACATCTGAAGATTCAAATAGGAGGTCAGTTGAAGGAAATCACTCGAATATTACTGAACTGATAAGGCATGAGATGAAGAAATTCATGCTTGAGGAAACACCAACAGATCCTCTTCAAGTGAATTTTGCACAACTCGACAACTTTGCAGGTAGTTGTGACAATTCCACCTCTTTGATTTCTTGCACTTGGATTATAGATAGTGGAGCCACTAATCACATTTGTGCAGATGCTCGTTTATTTTGTTCCTATACCAAACTCTCTGACACCGTAGTCATTCATCTACCTAATGGTCACTCTCAAACAGTCACTCACATAGGCTCCATACAGCTCACTCCTAACATCAAACTCACTCATGTTCTTCACATACCTGCGTTTTCAGTTAATTTACTGTCTGTTAGACAGCTTTGTGCTTCCTCATCTATTCAGTTCAACTTTCTAACCTCTACTTGCATTATGCAGGACCTGGAGACTAGAAATATTCTTGCTACAGCTCATTTGAAACACAACCTTTACATACTTGAATGTAGCATTATGCCTTTGAGATCAAATTGTAGCTCATTCTCTTGTACTGTCAATCTAAATCAATTTACTCTCTGGCATCAACGTCTTGGACATTTGTCCAACAATTCAATGAAACACATTACAGAGTTATCTCAGTTGGATTGTGCTTTAAAACCATGTGAAATTTGTCCACTTGCCAAGATGCATAAGTTGCCTTTTGATTCCAGTAAAACACGAACTACCTTTGCTTTTTCCCTTGTTCATCTTGATATCTGGGGACCCTATAGGGAAGCAACTATGAATGGATGTCATTATTTTCTGACTATTGTAGACGACTTTACTAGAACCACCTGGACTTTCTTTATGAAATACAAAAGTCAAGCATTAGAAATGTTCCAAAATTTCTGCAAAATTGTGTCCACTCAATATAGTAAAGTGATAAAAACAATTCGTACAGACAATGGGAGTGAGTTTCTTAGCTCCTCCTTCCAGCACTTCCTTCAAAATTCTGGAATAATCCATCAACGAAGTTGTGCTTACACTCCACAGCAAAATGGGGTTGTGGAGCGTAAGCATCGGACCCTTCTTGAAATCGCTCGTTCGATTATGATTCAAGCCTCTTTTCCTCGAAAGTTTTGGGGTGATGCTGTCTTGGGAGCTACTTACTTGATAAATAAATATCCTACAGCCGTTTTAGGATGGAAGAGTCCTTATGAGGTGCTCCATAATAAACCACCTTTTTATTCACATTTACGCACAATAGGTTGCCTATGTTTTGCTATTAAGCCAGAACCTTACCTCTCTAAATTTGATAGACGAGCTTCTAGATGTGTGTTCATAGGCTATCCCCTCGGGCAGAAAGCATACAAAGTATATGATCTTGAGACTAACTCTATATTCATCTCCAGAAATATTATCTTCCATGAAAATCAATTTCCCTTTTCCTATGTCAAAACTCCACCTGTGTCGGTCCCTTTGCCTAATATTCCTTTGACTGATGATGTTGATGATGCACTCATTTCATCTCCTCCGCTCAATGATAATCCTATCTCTCCAGACTCTCCTATACAAGATCCTCAAGTCTCCATTCCTGCAGTTCGTAGGTCCACACGTGCTCACCAAAAACCAGCTTGGCTCAATGATTTTGTGTGTCATCTGTTTTCTTCCACCTCCACTCCTATCATCACTAAATACTCCTCTGCATACTTGGGATTTGTGGCTTCATTGTCTGTTTTGCAGGAGCCAAGAAATTATAAAGAGGCAGCTACTATTCCACACTGGATTGAAGCAATGAAACTAGAGCTGGAGGCCTTAGAGCGCAATGGGACATGGAAGGTGGTCCCTTTGCCGACAGACAAAACACCCATTGGTTGTAAATGGGTATTTAAGACCAAGCTACATGAGGATGGTTCAGTGGAGCGCCACAAAGCCAGACTTGTGGCTAAGGGATACACGCAGGTTGAAGGTGTCGACTACACGGAGCGTTTTTCTCCCGTGGCCAAATGTGTTACTGTCCGTTTGTTTCTAGCACTGGCTTCAGCTTTCAAATGGCCCATACATCAGATTGACATCAATAATGCCTTTCTCCATGGGCATCTTGAGGAGGAAATATATATGGCTGCGCCTGAAGGTTATCCCGTTGCACCTGGGCACGCTTGTCTCCTCAAGCGCTCTCTATATGGCCTCAAACAGGCATCGAGACAATGGAATGCTGAATTTACACGTAGCCTTGAGCACTTCGGTTTTCAACAGTCTGGGCACGATCATTGTCTTTTCTTCAAGGCTCTATCCTCCGGTTTCATTGGCTTATTGGTTTACGTAGATGATGTGCTTCTAATGGCACCTTCTGTTGATCTTATTTCGCAGGTTAAGAGATATCTTGATGGCCTTTTTACCATCAAAGACTTGGGCAGTGCCAGATACTTCCTTGGCCTTCAAATTGCCCGATCAGAGGCTGGGATTTCTCTTTCACAGACAAAGTATATTTTGGACATTATTGGTGATTGTGGTCTTCATTCTTCCAAACCGGTTGCCACTCCTTTGCCCCCTGGCATTAAATTGCAAGCTATCTCAGATGATCCTCTTGTTGAACCTGAGAGATACCGTCGCTTGATTGGGAGATTACTCTACCTCTGTTTTACACGGCCAGACTTATCTCATGCCGTGCAACAGCTTAGCCAGTTTATGCATCAGCCTTGTCAATCTCATTGGCATGCCGCTTTGCATCTTGTTCGTTATTTGAGAGGTTGTTCTGACTTGGGCCTTTTCTTTCCTGCATCCAATTCACTCCAACTCCAGGCTTTTTGTGATGCGGACTGGGGTGCTTGCCTCGACTCTCGTTGTTCACTTACAGGTTTTGCTATCTATCTTGGTTCTGCGCTTATATCATGGAAAACGAAAAAACAGTGCACTGTTTCTCGGTCCTCAGCTGAAGCTGAGTATCGAAGTATGGCGGCAACTGCTTGTGAACTCAAATGGATTTCATATCTACTGCGAGATTTTGGTATTACTGTTTCACTGCCAATTCCGTTTCATTGTGATAACCAGGCAGCTATTCATATTATGGCTAATCCCGTGTTTCATGAACGCACGAAACACCTTGATATTGATTGTCATATTGTGCGCAATTGCTATAAGGATGGTTTCTTGCTGCCCGTTTTTGTTCGAAGCCGTGATCAAGTGGCTGATTTGTTTACAAAACCCCTCTCTAGTCCTTCGTTTACTGGTTTGTTGGGCAAGTTGGGCTTGTTTGCCGTTGAACCAAGTCCAACTTGTGGGGGGGTGTTGGAAATGATACTGAAAATCTGGACAACAGCAAGATAAAGAGGGTGAAGGATGAACACTCTATTGCTGCTGTTTGTGCTGCCTCTGTACAGAACCAGAAAAGGCGTGTTTCTCATAATGCGTTTTTCTTCTTTTTTGATTACGTCTTTAATTAGTTAAATTGCTGATGAGGTGTATTACTGATTAGTTCCATTAGTCAGAGTCTGTTATTTTTCTGTTCACTCCCTTCTTCTTTTTGTACTTAAAAGGGAGCCATACATTGCTGCTACTGATATGAAAAACCTTTCTTTCACTATGATAATGGGATTCTTGTTCAATAAATTACCTCTTTTCCCAGCTCAATACCTCAACATCGTCTGTCCATCGATTTTGCTCCGGTGTAGGGTGAATGTCTTCAGTGCACACCAGACACCACTGTTGGACTTGAAACCAGATCTGGGTGCTATTTGCCAGACACGATGACCTTTTCGTATCCGCCCTTTCGCCTCCGCAGAGGCTAGTGAATAGCATATTGAACTGCTGGAAGTGTTGCAAACCTGTAGAGAGTCATTCTTGAAGGTTCCATGTGCCACTGAGTGAGCTGGAGGTTCTTCTCTAGCTCATCCAATACTCCTCTGCCGCCACTGTGAATACAGAAGTGCTCAAAGGCAAGTTTGAAATCTGGAGCATACGGTCATAGAAAATACTTTTCTCGCTACCATGGTGGCTAGGAATAGGAACTGCTCCGACACGGGAAGTACCAGAGGTCCAAGTGCTTTTATATTTTCTTTTAACGTCTGTCCAGCGGCAGCTATTAAGTCTTTCGACAATGAGACCCCGAGATTCCCAGCTTCATCCTCTTCTTGGAATACACATTTGTAAGCTCTGTCATCAGCGCCTTTGTGGGTACGTAAAGTATGTATCAGTTCATATTTTGAACGTCGGCGATCAGCGAATCGATTTGATAAGAGAATGGTGGCCCCTCCCACCCGGAACAGGCAATTTGGAAGCATCTTTGTTCGGTCTTTTCCAGCATAATAGTTGCTTGTCATACATTCCGAACTCATGATTAGGGCACAGGTCTTAGGTTGCACCTGCACAAACGACGAGAGTTGATGTTAAGAAAGGTGCATGTGACATCATAGATCATACCATTTTACGACTCTTAACATTCTTTCTTATTCTCATCTGCTTGCAGATTGACATGCTACTTCATAAGAATGAATGAAAAATAGTGTCATCTGTCAGATGCTTTTCCTATAAAATGCAATAAATCTTGCTGCAATATTGTTGAGTAATGAACTGACCTGCAAATTATAAAAAAAAAAAAAAGAAAAGAAAAAAAGAACTGACCTGTAAAAGTGGTTTTGCAAGGTCTATAGCTATTAGTCCGGCACTGCAGCCCATGCCACCTAAATTGCAGCTTACCACTTCTCCCTGAGCTTGTACCTGTTGACGATAACTACAAGAATGCCAATATCTCTTGGTTTCACTCGGGTTTTTGCAAAAAAGGTCATCGATAGCTGCACATATAACCATTTCTGCTTCCTCCTGACACATTGAAAGGGGCGTTTTGGTGGGAAATCTTTGTGGCTGAACGCAAAAGTCCTGTCTCCCAACTTAAAATAGCAGAAAACTTTTCCATAACTGCCCCTCTGGTACACGAGAGAGAGAGGGATGAGGATTGTAACATGAGAAATCTACCAGGTTAACCTTTCTGGGACCACTCATGAAGTAAATGGTGGCTAAGACTGCCGTTAGACATGCACATGAGATTACTGTGAGAACATTGTATCTGAGATCATAATTGCACATCTGCAGTACATCTTGAAACGTGACTTGTTGAAAGATTGGCTGCAGCTATATAGAGAAGAGGGACGATTAACAGGTATGACATAAGATATTAGATAATAATAACTGAGCTTCGCGTATATATAATTTTTTCGCTAAGTCAATGCGTAGGTGGCGGAATATTTTTAAAACATACACAGTCAGCAAAATTTCCAATTTTAAAAATCCTATATTTGTCCACCTCAATAAATTCCGGCCACTTTTTAAGATACGGTGTATGGAGTCCTGTAATATTCGGAAAAAAAATAATTTCAGGATATCAATTTTCACCTCTATATTTAGAATTCTTATTTTACCACTATCCTTTATATACAACACAATAAATATAACTAAGCATATATGTATATTTTTCTTGAATTTTGACTCATAATTTATGATGGTGGCGGATTTATATAGTTATTATAAGTTCACATGTGGGTTATTATGCCGCGCATTTTCGTTAGTTTTTTCTAACGGAAATTTATATCTCCAAAATCATAAAGACACACTGAACTTGGGGGGGTTTGTCAGTTCTTTAGCAGTCAAACTCACAACTTCGGAGTAGTCCATGACTACGGATCAATTTTAGGTCCGGACACCTCTCGTCCTAAGAATGTGGTCCTCCAATATGCCTGAAATTCTTGATTTTGTTTTTTTCTCATTTAATTTATGGTCCTTAATTAATTTGAACTTCTTTTACCTGGATTATTGAAAATATTTGTACTTCTCTTTCTTAAGTTCAAATTATAGAGAACAAATTTGAAGTTTAATTTAAATAGCAGTGTACGCATAAATATTTCGTTATTGTACTCTCTTTCAATCCTTTGACTGATTGTGAAGCTTAGTTCTTACCTAATTTTCATCTTTTCCTAAAGTTTTGCCTTTTAATGCCTGCCATTTCGAATGTGTACCTTCTCAAAAAATTCTAGCCTGAACCTGATTTGGTCAAATCTAAATCAATCATATGGCAAGTGCAATATATTTGCCGCATGATTGGTATATAGTCAAGAGAAAGTGACCAATCATATAGCAAGTATATTATATACAATTATTTTGTGATTGACTTAATTTGGCCAAACTTGATCCGGGCAAGAATTTTCCGTACCTCCATATTATTTTAGTTAGCAGCTATGAGCTATGCCCCTGTGAGAGTCGGGAAAGCTAGATTTTGTTAGTGATCTGAGAGCTCTTAGAGTCCCAGGAGTAGCTTCTAACTTTTAAGCCTCTATAAAGTAACCGAAAGTGCTATTATAAAAAGAAAAAGACTCTCAAAAGGGAACCCAATAGCTCTATAGCTCAATGACTCAAAAGAAACTATTAGCTTAGAATTCAAGGTTGCTAACTCTAACATTTTGCTCATAACTCATAGCTCAGAACCCATAGAAAATAAGAACGGTAGTGCCTTACCTTATTCCTCTCTTTGATCGGAATAAGATGGTCAAACTCTCTTTTTTAGAGCTTTATGTTTTTGTCTTTTTCCTTGATACATTGCTAATATCCTCTATATAATTTGTAAGATGGCTTCACTTTCATTCTTGCAATCTATTGTGCCTATATGTCAGTAGAATATTTTGATGCACGCTTACACCCTTTTGTTGTTTATTTTGATTTTATGTGTTGAATGAAGAGCTAACTATACTTATGGTTTTGGTATTTTAGTTTTGATATGACGTAGCATTTTTGGCATTCATCCATTTCACCCCCTCTTTGCGATTTGTATGCCGCATCTATTTCGTTGAGTGTCAATCCTTTTACCCTACCTTTTCAACAACTTTCATGATTAGAAAGTTAGAAAGAATGGTTAAATTGAAAATATGATTGTTTTATAATGACCAAAAGACCCACAAGCTTGCATATATTATATGATGATATTATTGGGACGACCAAAGGATGGGAACCAAAAATATTTTCCAAGTGATACAGATCTTTTGAAAACAAAAAATAAGTGTTAGAAAAGCACATCAAAAGGAAGTGGGATAGTGTCATCGAGATTTCTAGAGATTTGTTTAGTATTAAAACCCTCTCTCGTGTGGCATGTAACGATATATGTGATAACATATTTACCTTTTGTTTGAGGTTTTTTTTGAATAAATATATAGATCCTCTTGTAATATACCCAATTAATGACAACAATTACCCATAAAGTTAATATAGAAATAGAGCCCTTGAAATTTATTCAAAAGAATAATTAAAAGAAAAGAAATATCGCAAGGATTTGAAGGCACTTTTAGCCATCAACTTTGTATATCACTAAAAAAATCTAAGTTTTGTTTTGATGATTTTTCTAATCCCCCTCTTTATAATCATCAAGGAAAGTGATCCATAATGCCAATATAGACAAATGAAGCTGACAAGCAATTTGGGATTTTGGAAATAAGTTAAATGAGATATTGTATAGGTATTATGTTTGGAGTTGTAAAACCTCTTAATCATCGAAGACTCGTACAATTAAGAAATCCTGAATCCAAGTTCAACCTGCAGACATACTTGTCTTTAGTTCATGAGATGCCACCATCACGAGATTCAAGTGGAGTTGAATAATAGCTAAACTTATGAACCATGCAGCATTTTAAAAAAAAAACTGAGAGGTTCTAGAAATCCCTACTATCTATCCTCCTTATTTGTGGTGGGGAATTTTCACAGCCAGCGTGACACTTGCAAGTGGGTGGTTTAGAGGGTAGGATTATTATAAGGGGGCTCATTTCAATGTCTAGAATTGACCCCACCGATCTATATCGGTAATGGAGCAATTTTTAACAACTGTACTGATTGCAGACTTGATAACCAGTGCACAACTCGACTTCCTTTGAATACAATGAATTGATGCTGCATTCCTGTTATCAAATGGGATGATTTTCTTCTCTATTGTCTTTTATGTTTGCTTATCTTTGTGTATATATCATGCAACATGAATGCAATTGAGTTGATATTGTGTCACCTTGTAATGTAATGAAACATGACAAATATGGTCTTATTTGAGGAGAAGGCGACCATTTTCCTGTCTATTTTTCCTACTTTAATAGTAAACCTGCAGCTAGATCGAGAGGAATGCCATTCTTTCATCAGCCTTACTCTGGGAGTGAATGACAGTGGTCAAGGGCGAAGGGGACTCATCATTGGAACAGGAACGGGAAACAGGTTGATCTCGTCTGTCCATGGATTTTGCTCCTTTGCTGGGTCGATTGTCTTTAGTGCACGCCAGACACCGCTGTTACACTTGAATCCAGACCCAAATGCTATTTGCCAGACGCGGTTGCCTTTTCTGATCTGCCCTTTGGCCTCGGCATAGGCCAGTGAATACCATACTGAACTGCTGGAAGTGTTGCCAAATCTGTAGAGAGTCATTCTTGAAGGCTCCATGTGCGACTGAGTGAGCCGAAGGTGCTTCTCTAGCTCATCCAATACTCCTCTTCCACCAGTGTGAATACAGAAGTGCTCAAATGCAAGCTTGAAATCTGGAACATAAGGCTTGACTTTCATCTTGAATACTTTCCGCGCTACCAATGTGGCTAAGAATAGGAGCTGCTCTGACATGGGAAGCACCAGAGGTCCGAGTGTGGTGATATTTGCTTGTAACGCCTCTCCAGCGACAGGTATTAAGTCTCTCGACAACGAGATCCCCAGATTCCCCTCTTCGTCCTCTTCTTGGAATGCACATCTGTAAGCTCTGTCATCTGCACCTTTGTGGGTACGTAAAGTGTGTGTGAGTTCATATTTTGAACGTCGGCGATCAGAAAATCGATTTGATAAGAGGATGGCGGCCCCTCCCATCCGAAACAGGCAATTTGTGAGCAGCTTTGATCGGTCTTTGCCAGCATAATAGTTGCTGGTCATAGATTCCAAACTCATGACCAGGGCGTAGGTGTTAGGTTGCACCTGCAGAGGTGGAGAGTTGATGTTAACAAGGAAGGGTGCACAGAACATCAAAGACGTGCAAGAACAAATATGGTCCTATTTATAAGTGGTAACATTCTTCTTATGCAAGTTTTGTGTTATCTTCTTGCAGATTTACATGCTGCTTCATCGAATGAAAACTAGTTGTGCTTTTCCTATAGAATGTAATAAATCTTGTTGCAACACAGAATAATGAACTGACCTGTAAAAGTCGTTTTGCAAGGTCTATAGCTATCAGTCCGGCACTGCAGCCCATGCCACCTAAATTGCAGCTTACCACGTCCCCCCTGAGCTTGTACCTGTTGACGATCATGGAAGAAAGAGATGGTGTTGGGTTGAAAGCAGAGATGTTGACTACAAGAATGCCAATGTCCCTTGGCTTCACTCGGGTTTTTGCAAACAGGTCATCGATAGCTCCACATATAATCATTTCGGCTTCCTCTCTGGCGCATTGAAAGGGGCGTTCTGGTGGGAAATCTTTGAGGCCGAGCGCGTAAGTCCTGTCCCCCAACCCGCACCTCTCCAGTACTTTCCTCGTGAAGTCTGCACCTTCTTTGCTTATGATGGCGGAAACCTTTTCCACAACCATCCCTCTGGTGCACAAGAGAGAGGGGTCAGGCTTGTAACAAGAGAAATCTACCAGGTAAACCTTTCTAGGACGACTCATGAAGTAAACGGTGGCTAAGACTGCCATTAGACTTGTGCATATGATTACTGTCAGAACATTGTATCTGAGATGATAATTGCACATGTGCAGTATATCCTGAACGTGACTCTTTGAAAGATTGGCTGCAGCTGCTAAGAGAAGGGGGATGATTAACAGGTACAGAGCATTAGAAATTAGATAATGATATCCGAGCTTCACGTATTTTAGCCTGATAGAGGAACGAAAATTGATTTGTGTCTTCTCATCTTCTGCACTTGGAATTGTGGTGTTAGGATTTTTCGTATCCATTTCTGCAACTCTCCTGAGTGAGTAAGCAAGAAAATTGCTGGTTTATGTAAAGTGAGGTGCATGTGCTTTTTAGCCAGCCCTAGCTACCTTAGTAAATTTTCAGCTGCCAGAACATTAAACTCTTGTTTATGGCTGCCAAAGAATTTAATTCCAATAAGGCTTGGTAGGTGTAAGGTAGGCTTATCCCTTTCTGATAGGAAACCCCTTCTCACTGCTTCTGTATGGGAAGATATAGCATTAAGTTTGTGATTATTGGTAGACTGGTTGGTTAAGATCTTGGATTGGTGTTCTTGTGGGTAGGTTAGGTATTTTTTTTTTTATTACCTTTCTAACATAATATTAGCATAGGGATCACATGATCTAATACCATGAGTCTGAACATCACTCAAAACGTCAAGCTTACTGCATGGATAAGTGTATTTTGAATGAACAGTGACCGAACTCGCTATTTTAGATGGATGTATATGAACTAATCGTGCTTATAGTCTCTTGCCTCAAATTTAGTTTGATGGTGGAGCTATCATGAACATGTTGGAAGTTTGACATAGCTGTTGAGTCACTTTGTTGGGTATAGTCACGCAATTAACTTAATTCAATTTAGTCATTCTATTCATATAAAAAAAGATATATTTGTCTGAAAAATTAGGTCTACTTGGAATGACAATTTATAGTGTCCGAAAAAATTAGCTGTGCTTTTGAAAAATGTTACATGCAGTCAGTGTGATTGTATCTGAGCACACCATTCAATCAATACTATGATTATTATTTCACTGTTTTTTTCCCACCTAGTATAAACCTAGTTTTGATTATTGTACTTCATCTCTTGCACTATTGTACCTCAACCTTACAAGCAAAAAGTCGATCACAACATTTTCGTGATAGTTTATTAAAAGCAGATTGTAATTTCAACATGTGGGCTCCAGTACTATTGATCAATTTATAATCTGTATCCATATTTATATCTTTGTCTATAGTGTGTGTGATCAAATTATGATCTTCCTAAGATATTTTTTCAAATACTTTTACTTTTCTGTGTTGACTATACTATTAAGGATAAATTATAATTTAGTCTCATAAGTGGACCTATTTTCAATTTTAGTCCCACACTCAGGCCAATTCGCACATTGAGTCCATATTTGGTTTTTTTTTTTTTTTTTTTTTAATTTGAGGACCATTGAGGGATTTCCGTCCAATTAATAACGACAATTGCTCTCTCCGTCAGGCCGTTAGTCATGTGATCTGCACGTGTGAGAAACGTCAATGTGCGAATTGGCCTGAGTATGGGACCAAAATTGGAAACAGGTTCACTTATGGGACCAAAAATATAATTTACCTTTATTTTGATTGTATTGACTAATTGAGAGAGTAGATGCCGTTATCAATTATACGGAAATCCCAATGGTCTTCAAATTGAAAAAAAAAAAATCACATATAGGACTCAATGTGCGAATTAACCTAAATGTGGGACCGAACTTGAAAATAAATCCACTTATTGGATCAAAAATGTAATTTACCCTACTATTTCTATGTCTAAGATGATGCTAAATTTTTCAACAACTAAATAATTTTATATTTATAGAGTCTAGAAATTAGCCTTTGAAGTGAAATTTAATAAAAGAAAAGGGGGCATTGAAGAAAGCGAGATAATTAGATTATAAGTTGCAAACGGAACATTAGGAGGAAAAAATTGTTCAGAGTTGAAAAAATTGAAAGCAACAAGGAATATAAATTCATTGGACATGAATCGGGAGAAAATTATAATTTTAGTACGGTAACTACGAGGGTGACAATTTTAGTCATTTATGAATTTACTATTTTGTACCTTTAAAAATTTTGCACGTTAAGAGCAAAAATAGCCAGCAAAATGCATGTGTTTATTTTTGTCCTCAATTTGCAAAATTTTAAAAATTACAAGATAAAATTTTCATAATAGATTCGTACAAAAGTAATATTGTCACCTCCAATTATTGTGTGTTTCTTTCTTAAATTTTTTTGGGAAATTATTTTTATTTTTAATTGAATAGAGTTTACCTTGAAACTTATGAAAGCTTCTTATTTTGAATACATTCTGTCTTTTAGCTTAACCAATTAATATATAATATACTAATATGATACATGTATATAGTATGGTCGGGGTCAATCAATTTTTTTAATCCTATCCAATCATCGAATTAGTGATTCAGTGATCTGATAACTTTAATGGTTCAATCTTGGTCCATTTTTCAACATTGGCCGCCCCATCATTATAGGAGAAAAAGAGGACGAAAAGAGAGACTGAGAAAGAAATAACTGGAGTTGGAACAAACAAAAGAATTTGGAGAGAAAGAGAATTCCAAACTGTATGTTTCTTCTTTCTTGGTTCAAATCCTCAACTCTCAACCAACATCATTTAAAGCATCTTCACCCGCCAACTAATATTATTTAAAGCTATCTATACAAGATTCCATTTCGAGATCTTTGTTAAAATTCCGTAGAATTAGAGATGCCTAATTTGGAAATTTGTCTTGAGAATGGCATAATAGGGTAGGACATTCAGAAACTCAATCCTATGTTAATGTTTTGGTGCATTAAGGACCATCTGCTGGTAAATATTACGTTAGATATATATCTAATCATATTCATTATCTTGCTTTGTAGTAAAAGTTTAAGGCCATGATGGGGAGTTTTGGTCTGAAAAATAATCAATTCAAGGTTGATCTTGCATTAGTACGCAGGGAGTCTGATGTAACTTTCAATACAGTGCATCGTATGAATTGAACCTCCCCAGTCTATAAATACCCCGTTAAAGCCATAACTGCGATCAGTCGAGTCCTCAACCAATTGTAAGTTGGACTAGCAATCAAGCAGCTGATGGACTGGCTTTCAACGCTTTGACTGCCCATCAAGATGGGTTGGTTTCACTTTAATTTTAGTCCTTTCCTAAACTTCCTTTATTACTTCAGTTGTTGCAGGTCCGGATGTGTATTTCACTTTTGAAAAACACTTGATGAATACAAAAAAGTTGCCACTAGCCATCGGACAACTTCACATAATGTATGGTAAAAATTTCTGAGAATCATGAGGTCCTTGAACGACAACCGCCCAAGTATGTCCCATCACAAGCCAATCATCCTTATCCTTAATGAAGAGTCTCTCAATCTCTTCAGACATCCGAAGAGGAAGTCGAAGCAGCAAGAACCACAATGACTATTGCTGTAACGACGTGTGTCTTGGTGATGGGGTCCTCCTCCCTCCTCTTGATGTGAAGACTATTGCTGATTTAATAGACAAATTTCACCTTCTATATATACTTGAAATAGAAAGAAAACGAAATCCCCACATGTAAAAACTTGTCTGTAATCGTCTCAACTTTTTGAATTAAATGCGAAGTGGAACACTTGCAAGAAGTTAGGGCCATCTTGAATTTAAAGCTGAAGCTGTAAACCTAAAAGGGCGGCTCTCCCTGGCCTAGCTTTATTGTTTTCAAAGCAGTCCAGCTACTTGTATAACTTGTTCAAGCTTTCAGAACTGCCCAATTTTAATCACTGGATACGTGCATGTGCAGTTTTTATGTATTTCCGACCAGTTTTTCAATTTGGTGCTGCTGAGCAGACGAGAGAAGCAAACAGCGTAGCTAGCTGGCTCCCTGTTGGCTAGATGCAACTTGTATGTTTTGGGTGCACAAGTGAAAAATGTGTGTGAGAGTTGTTTCTTTATGACAGCCCATTAAATGTTCAACCTCCTCCAGTGTCTGGCATTAATATGAGCATGTGGGCAGAGGTTTCTGCTATACTTTGCTGCCCATGATTTTAGCTTTTCCCAATTTATTGCGGGTGTAGTTCTCTGAGCAAATGCATGTGGTTTTACCTAAAAATAGTGAAAGTGATGAGTTTGGAAATTAAATATTTATCTCAACGTACATTAAAAAAAAAAAAAAGATCTTTTTTTCCATGTGTTTAATTTTATTTGTACTAAAAGACTAGTAGATCGATTTTAAATACTAGATTCAAACAAGTGTAATATACATATAGATCGATGTTAGATACTAGGTTTAATCTCGTGTAATACATACGGATCAATCTTTGATACTAGATTCATGAAAATGAATAAATTATTTAAATTATTAGGCGTTTTGATTGAATACAAACTAGAGACTAAATGGTTTTTTCATACATAAAATTTAAATAAAAAATTATACCACTTTGAGTTTAAAGGGGATTCTTTTAACTATATTTGTAATACCAAAAAAAATTATTGTAACTTGTATATAACATGAGGGGCAATTATAAAATTAATTTACTCAATAACATCATTTTTATAATGTTATATTACATCTTTTGCATTCAAACTTCATGTGATAGAGAATCTCTTGAAAATTAAGTTAATGTTAAGTTAATGTAAAACTTATTGTTGCAATGTAAATTTCAAAGTTAAAGAACTTTCATATTGTTCATAATTTCATCTCTTTTTATGTTAGTTACAAAGTCAAAATATGTGTAAAGGTTTAAGAATTAATCGTGCAGCAACCATGACTATATATATATATATATATATATATATATATCAAAGGTATACACCTATAAGGAATGAGTTTATTATAGTTATGATAAAATCAATACTATTGTTTGATAGGTTAACAAACATTTTCACTACGGCCCATTTACTCTGTGTGATGAGATTATGGAATGATAGATCATTGCATGATGATGGGGAAAAATATTTTTTTAATTGCATAAAATAAGGGTACAATTTATTTTGGTATTATAATTATGAAAAGTGTGGCTTTTAGTTTCATAAAACTCATAATCACATATTTATAGTTCCAAAAAATCACCTGCGTTATGGTTTTAGGACTAAAAAGATATCATAATTTTGGGATTAAAAGTGCCCAAAATTAAATTTTTTTAGGACTAAAAAGATGTAATTTTTTGAGTTTTATGGGAGTAAAAGCGTCACCTATTATAACTGTGGTACTAAAAAAATTTCTACCCTTACTTTGTGGGACTAAAAAAATATTTTACCCCATAATAATGTAAGAAATAAGCGATGACATAATAATTTAATATCTTGTTTACTTTATCTAATGAATTCGTTGATTACTGTGGGATTTTATTATATAGTGTTTACTTTTGCAATTTTGTGATATGTGATGGTGAAAATGTCCGAAATCTATGTCTTTTTGTCAGGAAATTGGGGCACATTTCTTGTACTTATACATATTATTTCTCCCACAACATTGTCTTTTTACTATTCTAACTCCATGGAAGCGGTCTCTCCCCCAAAATTTCTTGAGAACATGATTCTGGCAAGCAATTGTTTGATTTTGTAGCTCCTGAAATATTGGTTGAAATCCCCTTCATCCTCGCTCCTATGTATTCTTTTTCTAAATCTCAATTTTTAATTTTAGTATGCTACACAAAACGGAGCTCCAACAGAATATGAAAATATCGATTCTTTCTTCCGACAAAACTCGGAATATAACTATATATATATATTAACTGGTGTAGTGGGAAATCAAGTTTTCAACAATGGAGATGAAGTGAGTAGGTTGCGAGGTGAGTGATGAAGAAAATACAATCATGACAACAAAAATCTTTGAATTCGTCAAAGCAAGTTTCAGATGTGTTTTGTCATGAATATAAGTGTCTTTCTACATTCATTTAGCCAACATTAAGGACAAATAAATATATAACTTGGAGCATAATAAGAGGATTTTAGAACAAGAACATTGTCCATGAAACCAAAGCTGGACTGGATTAGAATTCCACCTAGGCTTTGTTTACTTGGGTAGACTCGTCTCAATATCCGGCCTACTTTATCCAACTCGTCCCTTTACTTGCCAAATGGCCTGCTCCACAATAGTCAAGTCAGCCCGATAGAGCGAATTAAAACCCACTTGGACAACAATGCCCTTTCATCTTCTCCAACTCTCACGGATGTTGCCACCTCCTCCTCTCCAGGAATTTGGTAATCACAAGTAAAATTGGCTTTGGTCTGAGGAAAATAGAAGCAAACGGGAGACTATTTTAGATTGGATTGGATATCTGGCCCAATCCGAATAAGTAATTGGGGTGGGTAAGTATTGTAGTAAGATCACAATCTCCAAAAGCTGTCCAAGAAGAAAGGCCACTGTAGGTTGCAATCGCTTCCAAATAGCAGGTAGACATCTTCCTTAAATTCTTCAAATGTTATAACATCTTTAAAGGTCATGACATCCAATTCATATTCATATCTCTAAAAATAATGTAGTGACTTTGTGATTCCTAACACTCAACTGAACACAACAAATCTCTCCACGTTTGATCTGGAGGGAAAAAAAAAAAAAAAGAACACTGAAACGATTCATTTTACAATGGACCAGATGCTGCTGATCTTGTCCACATCGTCATACGAATGAATTGACACTATTGAAACGGATCCATCCAACAATTACACACTCGTGACACCTTTCTTGCAACGTTGTACGAAAGCAAAACGCAACCTTTGTCAACATAGTATCAAGCAAGAGTTGCCACTCTTGGCACCTCGACAGGAAACTCATCAATCTCATCCATCCAAGGGTTCTTCTCCTTAGCTGGATCTATCCGCCTCAACGCTCTCCATACTGCGCTATTACACTTGAATCCGGACCCGAACGCAATCTGCCACGTCCTGTCCCCCTTCCTAATCCGCCCTTTAGCCTCCGTATACGCCAACTCATACCACAATGAGCTGCTAGATGTGTTACCAAACCTGTACAATGTCATTCTTGAAGGCTCCATGTGCCACTTGCTCAGCTCAAGATTCTTCTCCAACTCATCCAACACTGCCCTCCCTCCTGCATGAATGCAGAAATGATCGAACGCAAGCTTAAAATCCGGTATATATGGCTTGATCTTCATCTTGAACACTTTTCTTGCAACTAATGTGACGAAGAAGAGCAATTGTTCCGACATGGGAAGGACTAATGGGCCTAGCGTTGTGATGTTGGTCTTTAAGGCCTCTCCGGCCACGGCCATTAGGTCTTTGGAGAGCGCGACGCCGACTCTTTTAGTGTCGTCCTCTTCTTGAAACACGCAGCCGTAGCTCTTGTCATCGGCACCTTTGTGGGTTCGGACTGTGTGTATTAGTTGGTATTTTGCGCGTCGTCTGTCTGATGGCTTGTTGGAGAGGAGAATTGCGGCGCCTCCCATTCGGAAAATGCAGTTGGAGACTAGCATTGATCGGTTGTTGCCGAAGTACCAGTTGAGGGTGATGTTCTCCATGCTCACTACTAGGGCGTAGGAGTTGGGATTCACCTGTTGCAAAATGGGTTGAGGAATTGTAAGTGTTAGAAAACAAGTGTATTTCCAAAGTCTTAGATTTTGAAGTGGTAATTACAGAGCAGATTGTAATGAACAGAGTTGCAATGATTCATTTGAAGATACTAATGAAAGACTTCAATGTTGTTCTGTTTCTATGGCTGTTGATCAGTCATGATTTTATCAAATGGTTTTGGATAATATATAAGATCAGATGATTTTATCAGACCGACTCCAGACAATCTAATTATGTGTTGGTTGATATTTTGAACTGGTCGTTAAAAGGTCACATGGGGAGAAAAAAAGTATACTTTCCCTTAAAATTCTATCATATACTCTATTTTATCTTATAAATTTTTAAGTACTTATAACATGTTGATACAACTAATAAAATCATCAATACATGTTGGAGGAATATTAAATTGTAATTATTAAAGAGACTATACCTAAGAATTTTTGGTCCCACGAAACTTAGCTGGACACTGAAAAACAGCCAACACGCATGTCCAGAAATTAAAACTGGGTGCCTAATAATTTCTAACTTCCAACAACTTCTAAATACAATAACAATTCCAAAAAAATAAATAAATAATAAAATTCAAACAAAGAAACAAACCTGCAAGAGCTGTTTGGCAAGATCAATTGATATCAAACCAGCACTGCACCCCATCCCTCCAAGATTATAGCTCAAAATATTACCCCTAAGTTTGTAATGGTTCACAATCATAGCTGAGAGGGACGGCGTCGGATTAAACAAGCTGCAATTCACGACAAGAATCCCAATATCCTTAGCCTTCACGCCCGTTTTCGCCAACAAATCATCGATTGCCCCGAACATGACCATCTCAGCCTCCTTTCTGGCCTCGGCCATGCATGGGTTGGCAGGCACGCGCATTAATGCTTCAGGAAAGTATGTCTTTTGTCCTAACCCCGATCGCTCCAAAATCCTCTTTTGAAACTCCAAATTCTCCGGAGTGAAAATCCCGGCGGCCCTCGATTTCTCCATGAACATTTCTTTACTACACATAACCTCGGGCTTAGGCTTGTAACACGCAAAGTCGACCAAGTAGACTTTCCTTGGCCTGGTCATGAAGTAGAGCGTGCCCAAGAAGACGATGAGGGCGGAACATATGACAACTGAAACCAGATTGAATTTGAGCTGGTCCCATAATAGGACAAGATCGTCTGTGGTGATGGTGGAGAGATGAACGGAGAGAATACCAAGTAAGGGAACTAGGAACAAGTACATAGCATGTGAGATCAAGTAGTGGTAGCCGAGTTTGACGTATTTGAGCCTGACTGATTGGAGGAAGTTGGGGAGATTGTTAGCCCCTCTACCTTCAGACGAAGTCGACTCGACCGAAATCTTGCCCGTTTCGGGTTGTTGTTTCTGCTCGTTTTCGTGTCCCATTGTTAGCAGAAATCCAATGTGGATAGCAAGAATTAGAGTGACAGAACGCACGAATTCGGACAGAAGTTATTGATGTTGGCCAGAAAAGAAAGACTTAGAATTGGTGGGAAAAGGTTGTAAGAACTTAAAGAGGATGTTGTGTGAATTGGATTGGTGAATATGGGAATGGAAGTACATATGTATTTAAAGAGAAAGGAGAGTGAGGGGGTGGAGAGGGGAATCCAACTACCCCAACGAACTTTTAAATGTAAGCGCCGCGACGCATTGAATTTTGCCAGACGGGGAAACAGCAGGACTTGGCGTAAAAACACGTTTCTCGATTGAAATGCGTGTACGTACACAGTTGCGAGTATGGGTATGGGCTGCTCTTGCCGGGTTCAGATTTGCCACTCCTGTGGCGGGCACCGTGTGCACGTAGAAAGGCAGCGGGGATAAGTAAATGTTGAGCGATAATAAATTTTAATTTGGATCGAGTTTAGCTTAATTTAATTAAGTTAATTATACATATAATATATTTATGTGTATAATTCAAGAAAAATAATAAATTACATGATAAGTATTTTATACGTGTTTATAATTGATTTGTTTCGATTAAATTTGATTTGGATAAAAAAATTTCGTGAATATATATAAAAAAGATTTATATTTTTATTTCAGGGGAGTAAATTGAGGAGAAATAAGACCTGAGATTTTTTTTTTTATTAGGTAACATGTTTTTTTTTTTAAATAAATTTTTCCTTTCTATAAGATTTCACGTATTTAATTTATTAGTCGAAATTTTGTTGACTAGGATTCATTATGTTTTATTAATAAGGATAATTGTATCACCCTCTCTTGAGTTTTTTCATTTTATTATTATTATTATCATTAAAAGGGTAGTGGAGAGGGCTGTGTAATTATGTTTGGTTACGGCTATTGTTTTTTTAATTAGTACCTATTAGTTTTTTTGTGGCTAGGCTTCATAATATATAATTAATACGGGTAAGTAGCAAGTGAAATATATAGTCAAATTAAAACCAGTAAATGTATTCAATGATTTACTAATTAATGCATCATTAAGTGTGGATGCCATCAACTATTAGCAGTGTTTAAAGTTCGGTTAAACTCACGGAACCGAATCGAATCAAAAATTCGGTTCGGACCAAAAACCAAACCAAAAATTTTGGTTTGGTTTTTTTTTTTAATTTTGATTTTTTTGTTCTTTTTTTTTGTCATCGTTCGGTGATCGAATCGAAAACTAATTTTTTATTATTTAAATTATATTAAATGTATTATTATATATTATATTATATTTTTATAGTAATATTAATATAATATAAAATAAATACATTATATATTTGGATATTGAATATTGTAGTTGTACACTTGTGACTTGTACTATTAAATTTGAATTTAAATTAAATGAATGAATTGTTATTGTATTCTTTTCTTTTGATTTTTAAAATTTTGAATTGTATTCATAAATATTCTTTTCATGATACATTGTATTTTTTAAATTTTGATATTTTGGTTGAATAAAATAAAAAAAAATACAATATATATACTTATTAAAAAAAATGTTTTTTCGATTTTAATCGAACCGAATCAAACCTTTTTGGTTTCTAAAATCTTCGAACCGAATTTTCAATTAACTGAAAATTTGATTTGATTTGCCAAAATGCACACCCTATCAACTATAAGTACATGAATCATATGTCTATTATTTTTCATTTTTCCTTTCACATATAATAATAATAATATTTTCATTTGCATTTTTTTATTTCTCATATTTTCTCATTATTTTTCACTTTTTTGCTCTCAATTTCTGTGTATCTGTCTTTTCTGATCAAAGCTCTTTAATAATTTCAGTAGAAAAAAAGTTATCATTGGCTATAATATTAAGAGTTACAATTAAAATTATGATAAATAATAATAATTATTATTAACTACAATTAAATAAAATTGATAGAAAAAACTAATTTTTTCATAAAAAAGAGTTATTTGCTATAGTTAAACCACTCTCGCAAAAACCACAACCAACAATGGTTGTATAACAGTGGTCAATAATTATTTACTATGAATACTTATTATTTACTATGGTATTAACTATAATGAAATATTATATTTGTTGTAGCGTCTCTTTCTAATTTTCTTTTTAATTATTTATTTTGGAATTCATTTAATCAATTGTAATATATATGGTTCCAAACTATTTTTTCATCATCAACAAAAATTGGGGTAACTTTATTTTTTCAATTTAATTAATTGTTGGCACAATTTTAAGTGTTCATGGGCACGCTTTCTATAATTTTCTGTAATTGTTAGTTTCATATTCAATTTTTTGATACATTTTTGGTTAAGTATTTATCAATTGTAATATTTGATTTATTCTGTTTCCTCCAAAATTCCGAATAATTCTTCATGGACGTTAGTTTTGAATGAGATGGCAGCATGCACAACATAGCAGCTGTTTATATATATATATATATAAAAAAAAAATGACAAAACAAAAACAATAAATAAAAATAAAATAATAAAACTTGATACTTGGTCGATTTTAATTAATTTTATCTCTTATTATCTCGTGAAAGAGGTGTTGAATAATTTTTGTGAGAAATTACAAAAAAAAATTGATTATTCTCTATCACTAAAAGAAATCTAATATTTAATTATTGCTAATTTTTATGATTAAAGATAAATAAATATAGCAAATAATCATTGATCAAAACCACGCAATAGTTGTTGACAATAGTTTTTGCAAGTGTAACTAAAACATTTATCATGACTAAAAGTCATGGCAAAACATTGAATATGGCTCATAACCATAGCAAAAATAGTCTCAGTAATAGAATAATTTAAATTTTTGCGTCGATTTTTATTTAATCATGGTTAATAATGAATTACTTACTAAAACTATCTTCATGATCAATTTTGACTATGGTTAATCAACATTCATTATGGTTTTACCTGTGACCAAAATCGATAAAAAAAATTGATTTTTTGCGACGACAGTAACAAAAAATTTGGATCATGCTTACACTCTAGTTGGATAAATTTTTGTAATATAAATATATTTACTTATGAAATTATACGTGTATTAATCACATTTTAATATTTGATGTATTAGATGACATATTATATATTTCGGGTATAATGCAATTTACCCAATTTATATTGTAAATGAACAAATTACTTTCCTATAAAAAAAATCGCAATTTACCCTAGTGATATTTCATTGTATTGTTGTATTTTAAAAAATATAGGAGAATAAATTACTAAAAAAAAATTTATAGAAAAATAATTTGCTCATTTACAATATCACATAAAATTACTTGCATTTTTTTTCTATATTTTTCTTTTTTAGTCATCTTTTACTCCCAAATTTCATTTAAATTTAATCTAAGAAGCACGTAATAAGATTAAAAATAAAATGAAAAGATACAAAAAGATATATACGTCATAAATGTTGTAATTAATGCAGAAAAAAGAATGAAGATTGACAAATTAAAAAAATGAAAAAAAGAAGGGTTTGACCTTTCACTGTATTAAAATTTGGGCAACTACTATTTCAAGCCTCCCTCAAATCGCTGTCAAATCATGAAATTTATGTTTGAATAGTGTGTGTGTGTATTCCGAAGGCCCATTCGAGTCTGAAAAATACACCATTCCATATCTCCATCTCATTTATTGCTCAGAAACGCCTAACTATCACCTCCCAACTCCTATTTATATTACTATCCATTGCTCCTTTGAATAATGAGACTTGGGGGATGAATGTTAGTGTCTTCTATGTATGGAATAATTACACCCCCCTCTCATAAATTACAATTCCGTTTCATAAATTTTGACCAATATATAAATTTATTTATTAAATAAGAATAAATATTAAAAATAATAGATATAATTTTTTAAAGGGTTAAATGTATTTGCACCTCTAAAGTATACAATCCTCGTTAATTACCTCCTTAAACTAAAGAAACCTTCAATTACCCCCCTATCTTTAAATAATCCTTTAAATTGAATAATAATCGACAAAAATACCTTCATTATTAATAATATAATATATTCACATTAATGCTCTCTATTGTTAAACATATCAATTAATTTGAAAAGTTTATTCAACTACTATGTTTATAAATTAATTAAGCACAAAGTAATTATTTCAAATTTGAGTGTACAAATAGTCGTATCGATATTTAGCAAAAGTTTAGAAATTCACTAATTTTAAGTTAAAGAAAAGAGAGTATTTTTGCATATTAAAATTTTACCCACTAAACCCAAAAATATTATTATTACATATATGTGTTCAAATCTTGATCTAATGTAAAAATATCAGGTATGGATATGAGTCATAACTATCTAAAAGGTTTGGGTCTAGGTATTGCACAATAATTGACAGGTTTAACGTATCGGACCTGAGGTTAAGTTAATGGGTGATGTAGTGTTATTACATGAATGACAAAAAAAAGAATCACCTCATTAACTCCCAAATTACCTCATTTGACAAGGGTGCCAAAATAATAGGTTAGATGACCACTTGCTATATTTCTGTCATTAAAATTATATTTAGTGTAATGCATAAACACAAGTTTATAATTTTTTTTTAATTTAAAAGTACTAATATCGATCTTATCGATATGTGATTAATTCAATATTAATTTATTAACATCATAAATGAATAAATAAATATTAAAGTCAAATTAATGATGTATTTAATTATAGAGAGCATTAAAGTGAATATATCATATCATTAATAGTCAAAAATATTTTTATCCAATTTTATTTAATTTAAAGGATTATCACAAAACTAGGGGGTATTGAGATTTTTTTAGTTTAGAGGGTAATTGGAGTGTCTGGCATATTTGGATTTTTTCTATATAATTTCAAAAGGTTTAGGCTAATTTTTTTTCTAAAAAAAGAATTTTGAGTTTTGTAAAAAAATAAAAAAAAATTAACCCACTCCTCTCAAACTAAAAGTTTAGAAAAGAAATTACTGAAAATTTGAAAGATGGTATTGATGATTTAATTAATTTGAATATTAAATTTTTTTTATTGTGTACTTTTAAGATAAACCGATTATGTATATTTGTGAAGCCATATTTGATTAAAAAAATAGATGTATGACATGCCTATCTCAATATTATTCATATTGCATATTTTAATTTTATAAAATATTGAGAATATATATAATAAAAATATATATTATATATAGCCATATCAATACCATATCGTATCTTAATTTTTCTTCTTTTTTCATATCGTCATGTCCGTATCCATACGTTACAGCGTTAGTCATTTAACTCATTCTGTCGACATGTCTGTTTGCTAGAATGTTTTTGTTGAACTAAAATGTTTTTTTCTTATTTTTTAATGGTTGAGAAGTTTGATTTATTGGTTGAAGATAGTAATCAAAATGCTCCACACAAAATGATTGTAAAAAATACATATAAACTCTGTGATATTAAAATAAGTAAATAATTTTTTTAAAATAAAATATTATTTTAAAAAAAAAAACTAACCCCCGAGCGGTGGTGGAAACCCTTCCCTGTTCTCATTACTCCCTTTACCCCGTCGCCGGCCCTCATCCACACCCTTCCTCAGGAGCCCTCCCCCAGTCGCTAGCCCCCCATCCCAGGAACCCTCTCCCCAACGTCGTCCCCCAAAAACCCTTACCCCACCGTCACCACACCCTTCTTATCGTTCCCTCATCGTAGCTCCCCGCTTAAAATGCCTCAAACTTCCACCTCCACCACGCCTCCGATGCCTATTCCTCCCTGCGCCCATGGTCGCCACCGCCCCTTCCCCAAAAACGCTTCCTCATCCAACCCACCCCCAACCTTGGAAACCCTTCCCTTGTGGCAGCCCCCTGCTGGAAATGCCTCACACCTCCACTTCCACCACCCCTTCGATGCCTATTCCTCCCCACCCCAATGGTTGCCACCGTCCCTCTCTTTCTCTCGCTCTCTATTTGTATATATAATTCTTTTTCTAAAATTTATATAAATATGTTTTATGTAAAAATATAATTTTAAATTCAAACCATTGATTTGAATTAAAATAAAATTTGGGCCAATTGATCTATTAATTAAATTTGAACCTTATATCTAAATCAAATCAACTGTTGTTAAATAATGTTATGAATATAATTTATAATTTATAATTTAAAATTAAAAAAAAAAGCCACGTGCATTTTACAAAATCAAATGAGAGAGTAATGTGCCTTATTTTAAAAAATATATTAATATAATTTGATTTTTTATTTTATGAAATATTTTTCTCATTTCTGATATCACATGAGTTTTGTATGCATTTTTTTGCAAAGAGATTAGTTGGTATGATTGAGTGGCAACACAAAAGTTTTCAAGCGAGCAATTCTCTGGGAAGAAAATAGCGAAAGTAGTTTGAGTGCCTGAAAGTTTGTTCCAAAACGTGGAAATAGTGTTTCCCAGGAGAGCAAGAGTTCTCTCGAAAGTCACGGATACTTGTCTAAATTAATGATGAATATTGTCACTATCTGTATTTCATAAGTATTCTTGAGTTAATAACTCAAATTTCTTCACATTAATATATAACACAAATTACGAGAGGCTCGGCAGAATATTATCATAATTATAAATATTTTCTCATTAAAATTATGACCATCTAGTTATAAATATCTTATCATTTCGTTAGACGTCTTTCAATTCATAAGGTATTTATAATTTTTTAAATAATAAAAAAATATTGATAATAATTTGAAATGATGTGGGATACCTAAACTCATCGAGAACACTTTTATACTTTTCTCTATTATTAGTAATTATTCAATAGTTACGAACATAAGTTTAGATACTTTATGACAAATTTTTAATAGGTTTTTTGTCTCATCATTATGTATATATATATATAGAGAGAGAGAGAGAGAAAGAATTAGTTTAATGCAATTTACCCTACTGTGATATTGAAAATGATCAAATTACCTTTTTGTAAAAAATAAATAACAATTTACCCCTATGTATTTTAATAAATATAGCAATTTACCTCCCTACCTAAGGAGGTAAATTGCTTCAATTCAAAAATATAGAGAGGTAAATTATAATTTAAAAAACACAAAACGATAAATTACTATTTTATTTTCTTATTTTTCATAACACAGATAGATAAATTATAATTTCCTCTCTCTATATAGATAGATATATAAATTAGAGAGGTAACCTACCTATGATGCAACTAAAACCTGCATGCTACTACGTTCACACTAAAACAGAATTTTAAATAAACAAAGTGTATTGGGTAGTAACCTACCTCCATCCACAATCTCACTCATGTATATATATATATATATATATATATATATATACACTCCTTCCAAAAGTTGGTAAATAGATACAAATGTTAGAGAATTAGGCAAGAAACATCATCCACACGAAATCTTTACACATATAATCTGTTGGACATGCACATGCACATGATTAGTTTAACAATTATATGAACAATGCTACTTGCCAATCTTCTTGGCTACTATTTTCACCAAATTTCTCATGCATGCCCACCTACTTCTCATCAACACCCATTATTCCTTCACATTTGTTCTTATTTATACTTTTTTTTTTCCCCATAAATTTACAAGCCTGATTAATTAAATAAAAAAAAATCATTTTGATGTTTGTATCATGCTTTCATGTAAATGTTAGGAAACTTAAAAAACATTGAATTTCTGTTTTTTAATTTATGAAAGAAATTATTTTCGATTGAAAATTTCAACTTTGATAAGTAGATCATCACATAATGACTTCACGTATGCATATTGCCACTCACCTAACTTAGGCAAAGTTTGGTCAACCAAAAAGTATGGGAGTAAAATGCGAGTTGTTTGTGTGTCATATATATACTTATTGATGACGATGTTTACTAATATTATATATATTTTTTATTGACGTCAAAATCAATTATAGTATCAGGGCAGGTCGAACTGAGCAGATACATATATAAATTTGTTCATATCGATTTTAATACTGAGTTAGGTTGGTGAGCATTGTTCGAACAAGTTAAGTAATGGGGACACTAAAATTTCTTGCAAGTTTACATATATCAGAACCAACTAATGAGCAAAGAAATTATGTAAGTGTTAATTATTACACTCTTTTCATAGTAAATGTGAATGGGATTAAGGTATTGAAGAAAATATGGATGTCCCAATTATTTGTTGAGCGGCGTAATAAGTTTCATTTAAATAAAGTGTAATATTGTGTTGTTTATATATATATATATGCTTGCGGTTATTATTGAACAGTTGATGAAAATGAAAGAAAATGATCAAAGTTAAACTATTATTATGTGCAATATGATCTTATGAAGAAAGACAGCAAGTCAACTACCTTGGAAATGAAGAACATTATGCTTTACAAAAAATTATGTCTAAAAACATACTTTAGTTGGTGTTGGGAAGAAGCAAAATTGACAAGTTTGGTTTCTTCAAAAGGAGAAAATAATTAAAACAAAGGTATTTTTTGTATTGTATTGACCTAGCTTTCATGTGCAGATCTCGTAGGCAGATCCAAATGCACCTAGACAACATATGAAAATAGGAGCTACCCTAACATCGGGAAAAACAATTCTCAAAGAATATATATATATTAGGTTAATTATATTTTATTATTCGAATTATTAAAAAAAATTATATATGAAAAAGTGCAAATTTCGCAAAGTTGGGATGGTAAGTTGACACAAAAATTTTTTGAAGAAAAAGTGTCAGAACGGATATAGTTCGAATAACAAAATGTAATTTACCTATATATTTATAAGATATGATGGATTACATTAATGGTATTTTCATACTTAATAAGACTGATTAAATACATTGATAGTTGTAAATCATGAAATAGATTAAAAAAAAAAAGATAGATAGAATAAATTACTATAAAAATATACTGTGAATATATATAAATTGAACAATATTACTGAAGAAAATTAACGCAATCGTAAAAGAAAGTAACAGAATACAACAAAATAATTGAGAACAAAAAAATATACTATGAACTTATGTTCTCTTTATTATTTGAATAACTTCTACTTACGAACAATTTTTACATTGATCGTTTCTATCTTGGTTGTCGGGATATTTTCATCACCAAAAATCTTGATATTCCAATATGATCAAATTAGTGAACTTGCCCATTTGAAATGATATCATTATTTTTGTGGAAAATTGATGTCCAAATCCAAATTGATTTGTTTTCGATTTTTACGTGACATCAGTACAAATTCGGCCCAAACCATAAAGTGGTCCGCCCAGCATAAATATTGTACGAGACCTCACTTACAAAGATTAGGGCTCCATTAGCCATATCTTATTATCCTTTTATTACACTAACCATGTATATAATCCTTATTTTTTTAGTGTAAATATTACTCTTCATGTAAATTTGTAAAGTTTAAAAGTAAATGTAATTTATGTAACACCTCTTCATGTCTCTTCTACCGTAGATGTGTCATTAATTATTTATACTGATAATTTTATATACAATTTATATATCGCTATTAATTATATATTGCAAAATCAAAATTATTGTCACTTAATATATATATATAGATATTGTGATAACTTTAAAATTATTATTTGATATTTTGTCATTAATATTACACGTTTTAAAGTTTTTTTTTTCTAAATACAACTGAATTAACTTTTGATTTTACTTGTCTTAACCTCTACAATAATATTATTAACTATTAAAAGTTAATTTTAATTAATTAAATGTTATTATTAAATAACAAGTATAAAATTATAATTCAAAATTTTAAAATAATTATTAATCAAATTTTAGAACTTAATTGCGTATTAAGTAATACTTAATTACCAATATTACTATTTTCAATGTGTTTATAGGCCTCGTTTACTTCTAATATTCAATTAAATTGTTTGATAGAACTATATTTAATTAAATGAATAATTAAAAAAACTTGAGATTGTTTATTAATTGATTAATTTGGTGTATAATTATATTTTAATATTAAAAATTAATACAATATTTACTTGATATGATAAACTTGTATTAAAGGCTAAATTACCTTGTTGCCCCTCTTCTATTTTTAAGTCCATTTGAAAAATCCCAATTGCATAGGTAATTAGTTTAAGATTAAGATAAGTTGGCACATTTTGTAATATATACTGTTACACGCACATTTAGAAAATTTCAAATAAACAATCGGAATCATCAAATTAAATTAAAATAGAAATAATGGATGATAAATTACATAGAACTTTATAAACCACGTAATTAAAATAAAATTACAAGAAAAAATTATTCATTATTACTAAATAATCACATGAAAAATATTGTTATAGTAAAAAATTCTAAAATAAAATCATCAATTAAAAAATAAAAAAATAAAAATTACCACCATAATTGTGAAGATAAATACAAGTAAAGAATTAAGGACAAAAAGGCATTTTAAATTCTTGTCCAATGGCTATTATTATCATGATAGATCAACCTACCAAGAGTGATGAAATGTGTTATGGAACTTCTATAAACAACAAACTATTCTATATTATTAAGGTTATACAGATTAATCAAACAAAATAAATGTGACCATCGAGAATTAGCTGACAAACCATAGGGAGAATAGTAGAGTGGGGTGGGGGGCGGCGCCGGCGGCGGAGGGGGGGCATGATGATATGAAATGCTGACCTTGTTTCTTGTGCTCTGCAGGTCCCTACTTGTCTTTAAACTATTCAAAAGACATTGCAAGTGGAGAGCTTCAACAGTAATATGAGTGTGTTTTTAACAGTAAAAGAGGACAAAAAACAGGTCAAAACAAAAAAATGACAAACGTTGTTGCGTTGATGGGCTGAAAACGAATCCAAACAAATCAGTACAATGTAATGTTATTTGTAGAGCTGTTTTATTATTATTATTGTGTTGTGATGTTTTTTTAGTTTTATTTTCGGTTCATTTCAGAATGGATCGAATTATATTCAATTTTTGGCTTTATACAAAAATACCATATTTTAGTATTTTTATCTCACTTAGTATAAACACACATATTTATAATTACATATAAAAAATATAATTTAACAATAAACAGTGACTTTTGTCTTCCAAAATACAACATTGAATATATAACACTATATATGTATAAATATATATATATGAAAGAGGCATGATTTGACAATAAATATTGTTTTGTCCCTCAAATCACGATATCCAATATACAATACTTATTTTAAACTATTTTAAATTATTTTTAAAATAAATCTAAACATGCACATCTCCAACACATATTTATTTATATATAATTTTTTTTTATCTCCATAAAACACAACAAAACATTCAAAAAATGAACCTAAACACTATGGTTGATTCTTGGGGATTAATATAGAAATTGCTTTGCAGCCAATAGAGCTTCACCAATTATACATAGATGGAGCATATTTTATACTTTGTCTAGTAATTAAACCCTTTTTAATCTTCTCATAAATTTCTTATCCAAGTGCTCGCGACAACTTCTACTTTTATAGATGTGCTTATTGTGAATAAAATTGAAAGCAATAGAAAAATTAAAAAAAGGTGTTTGAAAATTTGATAAAAAAAAATAAATAAAAAGCTAAGTAAATTTCAATGACTATAAAAATACTTAATTGACTTTTTCGTTAATAACACCTTACTTTATATTTTTCGTTAGTATAGACATAATCTCGAATAATGTAGTGAATATAAAATTAAAAACTATGAATAGTGTAAATTTTAATAGTGTCAAGTAATTCTAATTATCTAAAAAAATTCAATGTCAACTTTAAATGTGCGGAACTGAAAAAGAATAAATTTGAATCAAAATTCAATACTACAAAGAATATTAAATGTTAAAATTTGAATTATATTTTGTCACATAGTGATGAATTTCAAATCTATCCAGTGTGAAGTTATTTAGATTTTTTCTTCTATATTCAGTCTTTACTCTTTAAATTTAAATTGTTCCATCCAAACATCGCCAAAAATTATATTTGGGTCGATGGATTTTAAAGTAATAAATATTAAATTTTTGGTGATAATTTTTTTTAGTTGATTTTAAATTAAGAAAATTCTGAAATTTTCAATTTAATCATTTTACCCGATGAATGCAGACCACACTATTACTTGATTATCTCCGAAAGGGAAAGAAGAAGAATGATATTTATAAGTTTACAGCACTTTTCCACATACAGACTATTAGATCCCAATACAATAATTTTAATTTAGATATGTTGCGATTACAATAGTGATGGTTCAGTCTTTTCTTTAATTGTTTTTGTCTCACTACAAGATTTTAATTGATACTTGTCTATTGAGAATATCGGGTCGGGCAGCGGGTTATGACCCGTATCTATAACCCGGACCTGAAAACTCATACTTGTAGACCGTTGATTTATACATCATTGAATTAAGATGATAACACGTGACAAGATACGAGTGGACCTCTCAGGCACTATAAATACCATACGTTCAATTCATTTATAATAAGACATTAATTATTCTCTTATCGCTTTAGACGCTTCAGTTCACGTTTCTATTTCTATTACCTCGATCTCGAAAACCTCACTGACTTAAGTATTTGAGGGTTTTAGCTGGGTACCTCCCAGCAAGCCTAACGATCTGCTCTCTTTCCTCAAGTTCACATATCCTTTCGAGAATGCGAGATGATTGACAACCTGCTATCTGGATCAAATAGAAATAATATTTTACACTATATATCATTTGTTTTAAATAGTTTTGAAATAAATAGTAAATATGCAGCATCTACGAATCATTATATTTTAATTAATTTATGTTGAGATAATAATATACAAATTAGAAACTTGTAAACATTTTGTGGCTTTAATTTTCATGTGGAGCTCCTTCGATATGGAGTAGTAATAAATAATAGGGTTAATTATATTTTGCCATTTGAATTATAATCGTTTTGATATTTTAGCATTTAAATATTTTTTTATGTAAAAATTTTTCATCTTAATTTTACAAAATTTTGCATTTACCATTTATAACTATTTTTCAATCAAATTTTTCGTCAAAAAACCATCACATGGAGTGGACATGTGGTATTTAAAGGTCATGTGATGTGATATTTTTCATGTATGCACAACATGTGATGTTTTTTCAGTAGAAAAATCAACAAAAAGACAATCATATATGACAAAATGCAATTTTTATAAAATTGAAATGATAAATTAACAAAACAAAATAATGTCAAAATATAAAAACTACAGTATAATTCATATTTCAAAATGTAATTTACCCTAAATAGTAATAGAATTTCCTAGATTACATATTTGCCTGTTCACCTGTCACTTGTCTATATTATTATTTTATTAATTTGCGTGCACCTCGTGCACCACCAATTATTTTATTTTATTTCCTTAGATCTTCTGGATGACTTTTGGCATGACAATAGAGGTGTTACAATTCTTTTGGATAATCGATTGAAAATCAATTAAATCAAAAATTCAGTTTTTAACGAATATTGAACTGAAAAAATTCGATTTAATTTTTGGTTATTTTTATTAGATTTTGATTATTTAATTTGATTTTAATTTTATATGCCGGTTGATCTAATGGAATACCAATTTATTAAAATTATATATAAATATATTATATTATGAATATATAAATATAATAAAAATAATATATAAACATTAAATATCTTAATAATTTTATAGTTAAGACGTAATTAATTATTATAATTATTAATAATTTATAACAAATAAATTAACATTACCCTTTTTTTTATAATTTTTGGTTAATTTTGTACAAAAATTGAATCGAGTCAAATTACCAAACCAAATCAAACTTACTAGTTAAGTAAAATTTGAAAAGTTGAATAAGTTAGTTATCTTATGAGTTGAACGTTATTTTTTGGATCATAAAAAATAACAGTAAAATTATCACTTTGTGTCTATAACACTTCTTTTCTTTAAAAAAAATGCAAGCAACCCTCTTGTCAAACTACAACATTCAGCTGCTACTCAACTTGCTGTCTACCTCTATCCACGTTAGCAGACTTGCAGGCAAGAAGATCATTCTCAGTTGTACAGCAATGAAGATGAAGAAGTCGTCTTCTAGAGTTTCAGCACTTTTATTAGTAGAAATACGTTTTTCTCCTATTTGTTTTTCATAGAAGTTGTTATTATCTTTATAGTCACGTTCACGTCTCTATTAGTAGTATTGCGTCTTATAGTTAGTTGTAGTTAGTTATGTTTACAGTTTTTATAAGAAGGGTCTCCTTCTTCGTTGGAATGTACTGAGAAACTCTGCGATTCTTCTGCAATATATGATTTGATTTTCTTTCTTTACAAAATGGTGTACATCATCTATTCCGCTGCAAATTTCACATAGTATCAGAGCCATCATTGATGGTCTCTGAATTACCTTTATTTTTCAACCAAGAAAACCAAGACTGATGCATTCTTTATAGCAAGAAGCATTAAAACCAAGAAATCAGGAATAGCTGAAGAAATGGAAGCATTCAAACTGCAGCCGAGTGATAATCCAGGATTATGCCTCGTTTTTACACTGCTGGACGGGACAAATTTCCTCTCATGGAGTATATCAATAAAGTTGGGATTAAGATCCAAGACAAAACTCAGTTTCATCCAAGAAGACAACAAGCCAGAAGAAAATTCCAAAGAAATGGGACAATGGGACAAAGCAGACTCCATGGTTACTTCATGGATATTAAATTCGATTTCACGAGACATTGTTGAAAGCTTCATGTACACAAATACTTCAAGGGAGCTTTGGATTGAATTAGAGAATAGGTTCGGACAGAGCAATGGTCCGATGGAATGCAGATTAAAGAAAGAACTCAATAGCTTATCTTAAGGTTCATTAATTGTTTCTGCATATTTTTCAAAATTAAAGAAATTGTGGGACTAATTGGCAAGCATTACATACACACCTAAGTGTACTTGTGGAGCAACAAAGGAGAATGCAAACATTAAAAATTATGATCAAACCATTCAATTCCTTATGGGATTGAATGATTTCTATGATCATGTTAGAAATCAGATTCTCCTAATGGAACCTATGCGTGTTGTCAGTAAGGCATATGCAATGGTGTTAAGAATCGAGAAACAAAAGGAGGAAGCAATGGAACCATCAAATCCTTCTCAGAATATGGCGATGCAGGTATACAAGAAACCTGATTTTCAGAATAACTTACAAAAGAGAAGAACCTTTCAAGATAAAAGACAATTGCTATGTAAAGAATGTGGAAAATAAGAACATTCCAAAGAATCTTGTTTTGAAATCCATGGGTATCTTGAGTGGTACAAAACACTCATGGATCAAAGAAAGAAACACATACTTGTATCCAACAGAGCAGCTGCAGCTATAGAGATCAAGAATGAAGAAAAGAGTGTTGTTGATGGAGATGCCATCACTGAAATGCTCAGAACTGAGTTCCACAAATTTCTTGGAGTACTGAAAGCCTCAAACTCTGACCATAACAGACAGGGACAGGTATAATTTTTCAGGTAAAACTACTGATCACAATCTACCTAATTCTGAAAAATTTGATGAATGAATTATTGACAGTGGCAGTACATCTCATTTGTGCAAAGATAACTTTGTGTTTTCTGATAAAAGCACTAATCAGAATAATGTCTATGTTCATCTTGTGGATGGAACTAGACACAAGGTTCAAAGATCAGGAGATATAAAGTTAAATGGCAAACTAATTCTCAATGATGCTTTGTTTGTTCCCAGTGTTCAATTTAATCTTCTTTCTGTCAGTAAATTGTGTAAGTCTTCTCCTATCAAAGTTAAATTTCTTGAATCTTGTTGTGTCATGCAGGACCTCAAGACTAGAGAAGTCATTACAGTGGCAAAATTAGTAGAAAAACTATACATCTTGAATGCTCAATCTTTTGACAGAAAGAACATAGATGATATTCTTCACAAACACAGGGAATTGGGCCTTCATACTTCACATATTTCCTTAGACACTTGGCACAAAAGATTAGGACATTTGTCCAAGAATGTATTTCTGCACACTGGTTTGTCTAAGTATGTTAAGAATGAAGAATTTACATGTGAAATATGCCCACAAGCAAAACAGCAAAGGCTTCCCTTTCCTGTAAGCACTACTGTTTCTGAAAGTTGTTTTGAACTTATGCATGTAGATATATGGGGTCCTTATAATGAATTTTCAATATCTAGATGTACTTACATGCTTACTTTAGTTGATGACTATTCTAGATGCACATGGACTTATCTTATGCAACAAAAGTCTCAGACCACAAAAATATTAAAGGACTTTCATAAAATGATCCTTACTCAATTCAATTGTAGAATCAAAAACATAAGAAGTGATAACGAATCAGAATTTTTGGTAGAACACTGTCCAACTACATGCACATATACTCCACAACAAAATGGTGTCGTGGAAAGAAAACACAAGCATCTTTTACAAGTGGCTAGGTGTTTAATGTTCCAAGCTAATCTTCTAAAAATGTTTTGGACTGAGGCTATTCTTATTTCTACATATATGATAAACATAACACCTACCCCCTTGTTGAATTGGAAAACTCCTTATGAAACACTTTTCCATAAACCTGTAGATTACTCTTCACTTAGAACTTTTGGATGCATGTGCCTTGTTACTAATAATGCCCCCCATAAATCTAAGTTTGATGTTAGAGCTATGACATGTATGTTCTTAGGCTATGCACCCAACCAAAAGGGTTATAAGGTGTATGCCTTAAAAAGAAAATGCATGATGATCTCTAGAGATGTCACTTTCCATGAAGATACTTTTCCTTATATTGATAAGTCTAGTGATCCTATTTCATGTTCATTGCCCATTATTCTTGCTGAAAATGATACTGAAGATATAAGAGAGCATGATGAACCAACAATTACAGAAAATAGCATAAATGACAGCCAAACTAATGCACCTGTTGCCCTCAGGAGATCCAATAGGCAAATCACACAACCTGTTAAATTTCAGGATTACATATGCACTTATATAGAAACAGATACTGATATGCCTCTTGTTGCACTATCTCCTCACATACATGAATCCTTTCTCACTGCTGCTAACAATCCTAATGAGCCTAAACATATAAAGAAGCTATGAAAGAACAGGAATGGATAAAAGCAATGAAAGATGAAATCAGGGCTCTAAAAGAAAATGAAACCTGGGAAATAACTAGCTTACCTAAGAATAAAAAGGCTATTGGCAGTAAGTGGATCTACAAACTCAGACTCAAACAAGATGAATCGATTGATAGATATAAAGCAAGACTTGTTGCAAAAAGATATAATCAAATAGAGGGTGTTGATTATTTAGATAGTTTCTCACCTGTAGCCAAGGCTGTCACCATATAATCCTCCTTAGACTTACTGCTACGCATAACTGGTACCTACATCAATTAGATATTAATAATGCCTTTTTACATGGATTTTTAAGGAAGATATCTATATGGTTCCTCCTGAAGGGTATGTGATTCATAAGGATCATGTTTGTAAGTTAAAAAGATCTCTATATGGGCTTAAAAAAGCCTCTAGACAATGGAACAAATAGTTTACAAGCCAATTAGAAAAGTATGGTTTTAATTAGTCTAAATTGGATCATTGCCTGTTTACAAAACTTACTGAAAAAAGGATTGTTCTGTTTGTTGGTTTATGTTGATGATGTATTACTTGCAGGACCTTGTCAAGAGACTATTAATGTTATCAAAAATCATTTACATAACCTGTTTACTATTAAAGATATAGGAGAAGCCAGGTTTTTTCTTGGCTTAGAAATCTGCAGGTCCAAAGAAGGGATTTTGGTTTCACAAACCAAGTACATACATATCAGTGATGTGGGGGTGGAGCATGGGAAAGCAGTAAATACACCTCTTCTAGCAAGATTTAAACCTGGTAGCACAGACAGTGAACACCTGCAGAATCCAGAGCCTTACAGAAGGTTGCTAGGGAGATTACTATATCTGGGATTCACTAGACCTGATATATGTTATAACACTCAACAATTAAACCAGCATATGCAGTACCCTAGCAAATCCCGTTGGGAATCAGCTCTTCACATAGTAGGGTACTTGAAAGGAACAACAAACAAGGGACTCCTCTTTAATTCTGAAGATAGTTTTGATCTTCAAGCTTCCTGTGATGCTTATTGGGCTAGCTGTAAAGATACAAGAAAGTCTCTCACAGGATATTGTGTGTTTCTTGGGAATTCCTTGATTTCATGGAAAACAAAGAAGCAGTCAACCGTTTCAAGATCATCTACAGAAGCAGAATACAGGAGTATGGCCACCACCACCTGTGAATTGATTTGGATTTTCAACCTATTGCAAGAGTTACAAGTGCATTCACCTACACCTATTAAATTTTGTTGTGATAACGAAGCAGCATTGTACATAACTGCAAATCCAATTTTTCATGAAAGGACAAAGCACGTGGAGATTGACTGTCATATAGTCAGAGACAAATACAAACAAGGATTCATCTTGCCATTGCACATCTCATCTAGATTACAGACTGCAGATATACTTACCAAAGCTCTACCAGGACCAAAATTTGTGTTTCTTAATTCCAAGTTGGGTCTTGTCAATCTTTTGACAAGTACCACTTGAGGGGAGCGTGTAAAACTACAGCATTCAGTTGCTGCTCAACTTGTTGTCTACCTCTATCCATGTTAGGAGACTTGCAGGCAAGAAGATCATTCTCAATTGTACAGCAATGAAGATGAAGAAGTCGTCTTCCAGAGTTTCAGCACTTTTATTAGTAGAAATACGTTTTTCTCCTATTTGTTTTCATAGAAGTTGTTATTATCTTTATAGTCGCGTTCACGTCTCTATTAGTAGTATTGCGTCTTATATTTAGTTGTAGTTAGTTATGTTTACAGCTTTTATAAGAAGGGTCTCCTTCTTCGTTGGAATGTACTGAGAAACTCTGCAATTCTTCTGCAATATATGATTTGATTTCCTTTCTTTACAAAATGATGTACATCATCTATTCCGCTGCAAATTTCACACCCCTGTGATATTAACCACTATGAAAAAATTTAACGATTCACCTCCCTGTCCAGAGAAATAAACTGTTTCATCTATACTAATATAAAAAGAAAAACCACTCAATACTCATAAATGACAGTTAATGCCACCACTGCACTAATTTTTGTGAAGTAAAAAAAAATGCACTTCATGATAAATAACTAACATATTCAAATTTTTAAAATCTATATTAATTAATTATTATTTTTTATTTTTTTCTTTTGATTAATGTAATGCACTGATTTATATATTTTACTCTTATTTATAATATGTTTTAACCATAAAAGATTATTTATTATATGCACATAGCAAGCCGTACCACAATGGCTAGTTTTAAATAACACAGGGGAACAAATTATCATATTTTTTTTTTACAGATGAATAATTTACTTATTTACACTATCAATAGAACGATAAATTGCATTTAAACTGTTTTTCTTTGTAATAGTACGTATAGATTATGTATGAGTTTCAATTCCATGTAAAATGCGATAATATTTTCTATTTTTTTCTTCCTTTTTATCATATTGAGGGAATTTTACTAACGTCTCATATTCATTTTTTTAAAGTTAAATTCAGAATTGGGTTAAATTTGAGTCAAGCATCGTAGAATTATATAACGCGCAATTTGACAAGAAGATTTGAGGTGCAATTTGACATTTGGCGGGGCGACAAGAGGTATGGGTACGGGCTCTTTTATTCGGGTCGTATTTTAAATTTAAGAGGATTTGTTCCAAACTCGACTTGTTGTCATTCTTAATTTTGACTACCAACTCTCTACTTGAAGCAAAAATTAGCTCATTTAATCCAAATATCTTTAGAGTAAATATATTACATAAACGAAACTGACAAAAAAAATAATAATTTTAATTTAAAGGGGTTGTGTGCAATGCATGTTTTAATTGTAAATTCGTAATTAAAAATGCTAATTAACTTGATCGGTTTGAATCATTGATTCAAATATTTTAAGATTTAATTCATTGATCTATATCAAATATTTATGTATATACATATATATAAGTCATCTTCTACGCAAACAATGAGAAATATTCACACAAATCACATGTGCAAGTTACTATTAATTTCGCAAATCGTAAGGTCCTGTGAATAAGTTTGAGTTGATGATAAATTTGTGTTCTATTGAATATGTGAGTGTTTATCTCATTTTATGTAAGTATTAATCTAACCTTATATGAGTTTATATTTATTGCAATTTGTATTTTCTTTTTTTTTTTTTTTTTGTTAATAATAGATTTCAAAAGATAAGAATCATAAGATTGCTAAAATTTCTTGTAACTTATATGGAGCGGCAATTTCATAAATTGATTTTTACAATTTAGTCCTGTATATTTAAAAATTTTGCAATTCTCATCAATTGATGCAAAATTGCATGTGACTTGCACATGACCCAATTAAATTTTAATTTTAGTCCTATAAATTAGGGGGGTGTTGACATTTTTAGTCCTATAACCTTAAGAGTTGTCATTTTTGGTCCTTCATTAATTTATTTACAGAACTAAAATTGCAATTGAATTGCAATTTTTGGTCAATTGGCCGAAAAAGAACTAAAATTGCCAAAATTATAAAATTACAAAACTAAATTATAAAAATTTATTTGTATAGAACTAAAAATACCACACTTTAAGTTACAGTACAAAAATTTCAATTTTTCCTAATGCATTTTGAATAAGCTCAAAAGAAGGATGAAAACGTAAGAGCTAATAGAAAAGATTGAAACTAAGTTTGAAAACATATTCACTTAAACTTTCAATTATCCTTTGAATTTTCATTCAACTTTGATTTGATAATTTTTTTCATGACTTCAGTTCAAACTAATTTTGTCTATCCCATATACTAATCGAATTTAATTAAACTAAATTTTGTTTGTATTTTTATTTTCTCTAAACTATCAAGTTATTTTTTAATTTATTTACAATTACTACAAAAATAAATATGAAAAACTTTGACAAATTTGATTAAAGTATCAATACCTAAAAAACAAATAAAACATATTCTAATTTAATTTGTTTGGGCCTAGGGTCGGGTAGGATAGGATATTCTATCCATTAAATAGGATATCCAACTGAAAATTTTAATTTGAATCGTATTTGACAAATCTAAATAAATTATATAGTAAATATAATATATTATCGTGTGATTGGTGAATATTTCATAAAAAATAACTAATTACATTATGAATATAGTATATTTGTTATATGATTTGAGTTGATATAACTTGATTGGTGTGATACCAATATAACTTATCTATTGACAGGCCTCCATCTACTTAAATGATTGGTACTTAATTTATCTTTTCCCCCATATTTTCTATTTTTCTCGCATCGAATAGTGAATAATTGATTAAATTATTTTTCTCACATTGCAAATGTTTGGTCCACTGATTACAAAGGATGGATGGTTGAGATGCTGATGGGACTAGCTTTTTAAAAGTTCATCATTATTGTGATGCTTAAATTGACTAATATTCTTGTAAAGTTATAGATTTATATTTGTTTGTAATATCACAATCTCACTTTAAAGATATATATAAAAGAGAATATTAGTTATTAAAGTTTTAAAAAAAATAAATTACACGCCCCAAAAAAAGAAAAAAATCTAGGAACCCCTGTAATTTCAGAAATATTCAAAAATCCCCTATAAAAATTAAAGTATCAATTACACCCCCTGTGATATAAAATAAAGTTAAAAAAATCCACTGACATCAGGGTTGGCTGCACACGCGCGTTGACTGCGAAGATTTGTCTGAAAATTATTTTTTTTGACATTTTTATTCTTCTCTCAAATTTAATATATATTATGTAATATATAAATATTTATTAATTTTTATATGTAAATATATAATTATATTAATAATTTTAATATAAAAAATAAATTAATATTATCATTAATTATATATATTTAGTAACGAGAATTTTATTCTGTTACAATAACAAACTTTAAAGTTTTGGTAGTGATAATATTTTATAGAAATTATTATAAATAAGAATTAGTGACAAAAAGTGCTTTAATAATTACACTATGAAAAAATTAAAATTGTTGCCCCTTAATCCATATTTTTTGTGATGACTTTAAAATTATTACTTAATATCTATCACTAATGTTATATTTTGTTGTAGTGTCATCACTAATATATATATATATATATATTAAAAATTACAAAAATCATTATAATAATTTTTATGATTTTATATAGTGAATAATATTTATATCAAGTTGTCACTATTAATGATTATAAATTATTATAACAATTAATAACACATACATAGCAATAATATAGTGATGATAAATATAATTACCAATTATTACTATATATCTAATGTCACTAAATATTATTAACTATACACGCTATCATTAATTATTCATATCGATAATTTTCGTGGGCTAATATTTATATTGTCAATGTCAAAATTCTTTTCCCTAAATACATGATTCATAAATTATCACTAATGTTGTGTGTTCTTTTTAATTTTTTATTTTCAAGATAAAAGACAAGGGACAGCATAATGTTCATTGATTGCAAAACGACAGATTCTTGAAATGCTAAAATGTACAAGCTTTTGGGTGTGGTCAATCAAATCTTATTTGTTTTATTTGTAGATTTTTGTGATCATTTTATTATTATTATAATTTTATTTTTTTGTGGTCATACAAAAGGGTCATAATTTTAATATTATTACATTTCCATGCATGTCCCGCATTATCTTTTCTTTTTTCTTTGGGGACCATTACATAATAATATATCTTTATTTCTTTATTTATGTAATATTATTGTTTATTGTGAAGAAAAATAAATGTATATTCCCTACTCCATAACATTGTTTTTTATTCAATTTTGACACTCGTGTGGTCATACGATTTTATTTTATTTACTTGTTATTTTATTATTATTATTGTTCTGATACTTCATTTTCATACACGTGCTCGCATTGTGAAAACATAGATAGAAGTTGCTTTGCCAATAGACTTTCAGCAATTATAAATGGAGTACATGGAATTTTATCTTTGAGTAAATTATACCAAATTTCCTCTAAATTCATCATTAATATAAATATTTCCTCTGATGTGGGATATGAAGAATGTACGAGTTCCATCTAAAAAATATACGAGCTCTTAAACACATGCTTGTAATGAAGAAACGACCTAAAAAATGTACGAATTCCACTTTAAAAAAATAGGAGCTCCTTGAAAAAAGAAACCAAATTCCTAAAAATTCCATATAAGGGTGATACTCTTATAAAATCCCAAGAATTGACGAAAAAAATCATTATAAAAATATCTTATACGAGGCAAAACTTCTCCGACTTGGAGCACCTGGGAAGGAAAATACAGAAATCTAGCTAGTAGATTCCCTAAAAGATATACACCAAGAGGGCTAACAACAAGACAAGATTTTCTATGAGTTCCAAAAAGTGATATACATCAAGTTTCAAAAGATTTTACTCTAGATATTCATCTCAAGTAGCCTTAGAAAAAAACCTTTAAATACTACGGCTTCAAGAAACAATCTCTTGCATCAATTTATCCTTGAGTTATATAAATATTACATCATCCCCTCATTATTCGAAAAATTATCAAGACTTCAATAATTAGTCCAATCCGTTAGTTTTTATTAGATTTTCATCTATTTTTTAAAGTAAACTGACAAAAATTCCATTGTGGATAATGAATTATAATTTTATTTATTTTTAAAAATTTTTGAAAAAAAGTTACAGACTAACTGGACAATTTCTTTTAATTTTTCAAAATTTTCATCAGCCTTGTCCGATTTTTATACTATTTTTTTAAGAAAATACAATAAGAGCAAAGTTGATAATTTTAAACCCCCATCCAAAAATTACATAATTTTACCAAACATCAACGCTTGTTGATAATTTCTCAAACTAAAAGATTTTCGTAATTATATTAAATTTCAAAAAAAAAACTTGTTGTAATTGAAAATAATAGAAAACCTTCCATACTAATTTTGACCTGAATTTTTATAAATATGAATGGGTTTCAATTTTTTTTTAAATAGAGTCCTTTAAAATCTTCTTTTTAAAACCTTCCTTCAATTTTTTCTTTCGATCTAAGGGCATCATCAAATTTTTCTGCATCTGAAATAGGGCAAAACTATCCTTTCTTTGAAATTGAAGCAACTTGCAGGAAGTCGTCAAGGGGAAAAAAAAATACAATTTTGTTCGACTAATATATTGGTGGTAGTGATAGTAGTTTTAGTTCAGGTAAATTCAAGATCTGTAATAAAGGACTATAATTTAGGAAAGATGATAATATTAGTCCAAAAAATCTAATTTTTTTCGAAATTTGTCACATGTCTTGTATGCAATACCCAGAATTGGGAATTTTAAACTTTTCAGCCAAATTGTTGTTTTGCGATCAAATTATCATTTTTGATAAATTACACTGCTTTATTATAAATATTGAATTAACCTAAATTTAAACTGTCACCACCTTAATTATGTTAGTAGATCAAAATTTCAAATTTTTTTTCCCAATTGTTAAAGGTCAATTCAGTCTATGAAGCTGTAGAAGTAAAAATTCTTTACTTTTTCATTAATGTATCACAACCACTTACTTTATATTTTTCTTTGGTACATAAATAATGTACTGTATACAAACTTAAAATTAGGAAAAAAATTTAAATTTTAATCGTGTTAAATTTTGTGAAAATTTTAATTATGTGCAAATCTAAACAATAAATTAAAAACTAAAATTATTGTATCCTAAATAGATTTGGAGCTATTCACAAAAACAACCAAAGTTGCGTAAAAGACTGCTTTCTTTCTTTTTTTGTCATTTGTTTTCTTTTGAATGTTAAAAGTAGAAATAATACACGAAAACATCCAAAATAATAGTCATCAATGACCTTTATAATCCGGTCAATGTCAGAATAGATGTCTTTACAAGTACGTATTAAACTCCATAAACAGCAAATAAGATGTTTTGTAAGAGTGTTCCATATTTAGTCATACGTACATCTAAAAGTTGAAACATTATTACAAATAAATTGTACGACGAAAGCAAATAGAAGCATTCCTCAGAGTGTTTGTTAATTTTTGTCCCAAAGTATTTCTTTTTTTCACTACGATTTTTAAAGTATAAGTAGTTCTGTGAAACATTCAGAATAGCTTTTTTGAAAATAGAAGTTGGTCATTCATTTCTTAAATTGTTGCAAATACTTAGTTATTAGATACTTTCTGTAGCATTTGGATTGATGGATTTTAAATTATGGATTTCAGATTCCTGAAAATAAATTATTTGAATTTAGTATTTAAATACTTTTTATATGGAGTCATCTGAAATATTTTCTTTAAATTCTTTACTCAAATCTAAATCTATCAATCCAAATGTAACAAAAGATTATATTTGAATTAAAGTAATAAATTTTAAATCCTCAATAACAAATTCTTTGGATTTATTTGAATAATTTTAGATTTAATGGATCCCAAATCTTTCAACTCCAAATATAATTTTTTTTATTGGATCTATATTTGAATTTACAAATTAAAAACTATGGATTTCAAAATCCTTAATAACAAATCCAATGATTCGTTTGGATTCTTTGAATTTTAAATCCTTCAACTCCCATTTTGAACTATATTTTTGAAAATTCTTGATGAATAATTCCTGTTGATATTGAGTCATTTGCAATTCTTTTGTCCAAATTCTTCTCTCAAATACAACTCCGTCCATTCTAATAGAAATTTTGAATTCTTCACTTATTATTGAGTCATTTGAAATTCTTTATTTGTTTACTTGCTTGACGATACAGAATATCAGTGGACCATAAATTCACAAAGAAAAATATATAAAGCTAGCTCCTTTACTCAATTAATCTATACCACATCATTATTCAATATATTTATCTCAAATAAAAAATAATAATTAAAAAAAATAAAAGCAGTCCAATGGTTTATAAAACAACACGTGTTGATATGTATATACTCATCATTAGATTCCTAAAAATAATAATTTTAATTAGAAATTATGTCCAATTTAGATAAAATGACAGTTAAAATAGTGATGGCCATATGTTGAGAGGATATTTTTACAATATTTCCAAGGACTATGTTCCTTTAAATAGGGTACTGTGCCTTCCTCCTCCTCGGCTCCTCCCATCAACAAAAATGTGGCTATCCATCCTCATAATTTCAGTGTTGGTGTTTGTGCTGCACGAATTATGGGTATTCCTGAACTGGGTTTGGATCCAGCCCCGGAGAATGGAGAAACTCCTGAGGAAACAAGGCCTCAAAGGCAATTCTTACAGGTTCCTCTTCGGAGATGCCCGGGAGACCGCCGTCATGTACAACGAATCCTACTCCAAACCAATCGCCATTAACGAAGATCTCGGCCCTCGTGTCATGCCCTTCATTTACAAGACCTTGAGGACATATGGTGCGAGCCCGTTTTACAAATTAACTATCCCTGTTAATTAATTAACTTCTTATTGTTACGGTACACGTGTCTATGTTTCTGATCGTGTTGTACTGTAGTTTGAACGAATTTATAGCATGTGTTTGACATTATGTGTACTCCATAGGTGAAAGGTCATTCATGTGGGTGGGGCCTAGACCGTATGTGTTCATTACGGACGATGAGATGATCAAAACTGTAATGAACAACTACATTGTTTTTCAGAAGCCTTTCAAGGCATCGAATCCGATAGTGAAGAGACAAATTGGGGGACTTGTTCGATTTGAGGGCGAAAAGTGGAGCAATACAAGAAAGAAGTTGAGGCCGCATTTTCATTTGGAGAAACTGAAGGTCAGTTTCTGTCCTTATTTTAAGTTTTATGGGACTAAAAGCATTGCCTATCATAATTGTGGTACCAAAAATAATTCTACCTTTATTTTATGGAATTAAATTTTTTTTTTTGCCCATTTCAGACACCCACAATTCTCTAATAAATAACACGATAATTGAAGAATTTTTGTCCATCAAACTACACTTCATCTTTTGGTAAAAATCGCAATTTAACAAGATTAACTAATTAGCAAATAATAATGCTAGAACAAATTAAGGATACAACTATACAAATAGACAAGATTAATTGTCCGTTGATTGACTGGACATGTTTCTCTACTGTTGAGGGCAACCTAGGATCCTACATCATGGCATGGATAGACTCTCTCTTTTATCATAATTGATTGTGATGACCAAAAATAGGAATTGAGTACAAGGTGCGCAACCATCATTGACAGTTATTTAATCAAGCGATCACCAAAATATTAGCTATGGTTAAAAATAATAGTAAATGCTAGTTCGGATCATAATTAATTATTATGATAAATATTATTAATTATGATTAATAATTCAAGCTTTATATTAATTTATTAACCATAAGTAATTGTATTAATTTACTATTATTTTTTTGGATAGAATTTTCTCCAAAATTTATTTTATTTGGCTCCCATATTGATCAAGAAATTCACATAAGATCAGCATCATTATATATTTTTTTCGAAGATTAATAATAGTCTCTATTCAAACATATATATATATATATATATGTTAAACTATTTCTTATAATTTCTCAATTCAGAGAAAAAGTAAAAATATTTCTTGAAATTGTTGTGTATTGGTGCAGAACATGGTATCGACTATGCAAAAATATGCAGAGCAATTTCTAGCTGAATTTAGCAGGATAGTCCCAGAGGATGGGTCGTCGACTGTGTTGGATGTTTACCCTTATCTCCCAGACTACACAGCTACTGTAGTATCAAACATATTATTCGGCATTTCTTTCGATAAATCAGTGAAAAGGACTTTTGGTCTCATACGTGAGCTCACTTTCATTGCAAATCAGGCTCAGCCTTTCAACATCCGTGGAGAGCAGTAAGTTCCATTCCACTCTTTTTCTATCTTTATATTAAGGTTATTTTTCCCTTTCAAATTAGGTACAAAATAATTACATCCACTACAAGAAATACAATATTTAATTATGCTGGTGCCATAGTTAAATTTAATAGTCGTATCAAAAAGTTATTGACCATACAATGGTTATCGATCGTATGCGTTACATTTTTTTTTGAAACATCGTGTGTGTTACGTTTGTAGTTAATATATTTGCAACGGCTAATTAAAATCCATGGAAAAACATTTGAGCTATGGCAAAAATCATTTTCGTGACGAATAAGTTCAGTTTTTGCATCAATTTTTATTTAATCGATGATATAATAATTATTTACAACCACTTCAATTTATAGCCAATAAAATCATAGTCAATAGTAATTTTTTTTTGTAATGATTACATCCCTATATTTTAGAGACATAAGTACTATATTATAAAGTTTATAAATGTTACCAACATGCATTTCTAATGTAAAAAAATTCGTAGACTGGTGTTTCTTCACAGAAGAATACACATATCCGAGTGTTAAGCTTAAATATTAAACGATTTATCTTTTCAACAATTTAAATTTTTAGATTTGGCGATTATTTAACATGATATTTGAGTCAGGCTATATAAGAGATTTTGGATTCAAAATTTTATTGCAACTCATTAAAAAAAGGAAAAAATAAGAAAACAAATTATAATTTTAGTCCTGTAACTTATGGGGGTGTCGTTTTTAATCCTATACAAATTAATTTTTTACAATTTAATCTTGTAACTTTAAAACTTTTATAATTTTCATTTGTTTTCAGTCAATTTGGTTGAAAAATTACATGTGACTTATGTTTTACCCAATTAAGTATAATTTAATCTTGTAATTTAGGGACGTTTGTATTTTTAGTCATTTAACTTAGGGAGTTGATATTTGTGGTCCTATATAAATTGATTCATAAGACTAAATTTGTAATTTAATTAGGTCATGTGCAAATCACATGCCATTTCTAGCCCAAATTGGCTGAAAAAATATTAAAATTACCTACCAATATTACAAAGTTACAGGATTAAATTATGAAAATTCAGTTTGTATAGAATAAAAAATACCACCCTCCTAAATTACAGATCTAAAATTGTAATTTCCTAGGAAAAAAAAACATAGTCCCATGTGTAGAGTTTGCAAGTGAGAGATACATGTTAAAATTTTAAATATTATACGATTCTTCATTAATAATTTAAACCTTTAGATAAAATGGTCGTTTAACGTAGATGATTAGACATTTAGGGTTTGGTAATTTGTTGATCTCCCAAATTGTTCTTAGGTTGTCTCTATGTCAATTTAGGTACTTGCCAACCAGGAGATACAGGAGGGCAAACGCAATTGAGAACGAATTGACAGCCATATTCACAAATATGATGAATGAAAGGTTAAAGAAGTGGGAGAGAGGAGAAGTGAGAGGTGAACCCAACTTATACGACATATTCTTGGATGAACTAAATCAAATAGACATCAAAGACAAGAATGCTCGTGCCATGGCCATTTTTGATATCATACAACAAAGCAAGCTATTCTTCTTGGCCGGACACGAGACCACTTCCAATCTCATCGCTTGGACCATTGTCATGCTTTCCATCCACCATAAATGGCAATCTCTTGCTAGAGAAGAGGCTTTCCAAGTCATTGGCGACGAGAAGAAGCTCACTGATGATGACTTGGACCGCCTAAAAATCGTAAGTATATTAGTGTTTTAGACGTTCATCGCCGTAATGGTTCAACTATGAAAATACCAAACGGTGTGAACTATGTCGTGTCAATAGTGGAATTAATTACGTTGTGCTAATGTGGCATGATTGGCTGCAGTTGCATATGATCTTGCACGAGGTGTTACGTTTATATCCACCGGTGGTTGAGCTCACCAGAATAGTAGAAGAAGACACAACCTTGGGAGATCTCAATCTACCAAAGGGCACAATGGTGCAGTTGCTAGGAATTTACCTGCACAGGGACCCTAAAATTTGGGGCGACGACGTGTTGGAGTTCAAGCCGGATAGGTTTGCGGAAGGAGTGCTGAAAGCGGCCAATGGGCATGCGGCGTTCATACCCTTCGGGTGGGGCGTCCGCAAATGCATAGGGGCGAACATGGCACTGCGGGAAGCCAAAGTGTTTCTTTCATTGTTTCTACGAAGGTTCACCTTCGATCTTTCGCCGACCTACATGCATGGGCCTTTGGTTTCACTAAACATGCAGCCACAATACGGAATTCCTCTCATTCTGCGCAAGCTACTCTAGACCTCATGCATGTTGGATCATTTCTATCACTGAATAATTTCTAAGTAATTCTTATATATATATATAGAATGCATGCGCTACACTATGTGTATTGTGTGTGAAAATTGATACTTTTGTGAGGTAAATGTATGGGTGTCTTCTTGCTGTGATTGTAATAAAACTGTAGTAGTTAATTAATTTGAGTACTTTGTTTTTTTCAACACATTATGAGTACTTAATTTGTTTGGAAGTGTAGTTTCATATCTGCAGGAGGAGTTTAATTTATCTAATTAAGTTTAGGAAAAAAATGCAATTTTAGTCAATTGGCTGAAAATTCCATGTCATCAATCATATTAATACTTAAATTTGAATTTTCGGCAACTTTAATGACATATAATCCAACACGGTTTATTCTTAAAGAAATGGCAAAAAGAAGAATACATCGCGGTAAAAGTTGTCATATGACTCATATCATCAAGTGCATGCTAATTTTGTTTTTGCCAAGTTATTTTGTAATATATATATGTTGGATTAGCATGTTATCAACTTGGCAGGATATCCTAATTTAGTCAAAATATTGTTTTAGTTCCATAAAATAAGGGCAGAAAATCTTTTATACTACAACTATGGCAGGTAAAACTTCAAGTCCCATAAAACTCAAAATCATATCTTTTTAATCCCAAAAAATGTGATTTTGGACCTTTTTAGTCCCAAAATTACGTCTTTTTTAGTCCCAAACATCACATTTTTAGTCCCAAAATCATAATGCACATGACTTTTTGGAACTACAAATACGTAATTACGAATTTTAAGGGACTAAAGCAACACCTGCCATAGTTGGGGTGCCAAAATAAATTCTGCGCTTATTTTATGGAACTAAAAAAGCATTTTACTCTCCTAATTTAGATCACTAGAAATATAATATTTAACCACGGTTAATTGCCGCAATAAAAAATAAATAGCGTAGTAAATAATCATTGACCATGGTCATACAATGATGGAAAAATCTCATTTTAGTCCCATATATTAGGCTCTGTTCAATTTTGTTCCCATTCATTACAAAAATCTCAATTTCAAAACAATATCTTTTGATTTGTCTTAAATTTGATCCCAACATCAAATAATTGATGGAATATGATAAGTGCTATTAAAGGGCACGTGCCTTTTTCACATAGTATCACTCAATGTGTATTTGGAGAAAAAATCATACTTATTGAGGTCTAATTTCTTCCCCCAAATCATTTCCTCTACTAAATTGCTCCTGCCAAAACCCATCCTAAACTTCGTTTTTTCTTCCATTGAAGAAATGAAGAAGAAGAGATTATTACTAGAAGAATGAGTCTTCGTGACCCAAAATTAAATCATTTCCCCTCTTCTTCTTCATTTCGGCCACCTCTCTTCTCTGAAATTGCACATGTCATTGCATGTAATCATTTTTCAATAAAAAAATTCCACCTGATTGTAATTTGATGTGGTAACTTGTAAAACTTGTGTAATTGGTAAGATAAATATTTTTTTTAAAAAAAAAATGTTAAAATATAAAAACTGCCATTATTTAGAGGGCAAAATATTTTGCTTAAATTTATAAGAGTATATGTGTGTGTATATATATGTACACAAAAAAATGAGAAATCCTATATATTATGTATAATATATGGGGCGATGGATGTAGAAATGGGGTGGGCTCTAATATTAGGAACGTTAAATGAGTGAGGTCATGGAAATTTTGTAGCCCAATTGGGTGGGTTGTCCAGTCGAAAAGTAAGTCATGCCCCAACTACAATTGCCACTGTAACAAACCTTGATTTGTTTACATCTAAAAAATAAACTGATTTTTCAACAAAAGATGACAAATACTGCTTATTTTTTTTATGAAAGTATATATATGTATATATAAAGATTAGGACATGTTTGATATTACATTTGAAAGTTTAATAATGCCCAAAAAAAAGATAAAAGAAAAATAATGTGCAGCGTGCTGTATATGGTCAACAGATTGGACTATATTTAATCAAAACTTTGGAAGCATATGAGGGCCCAACCGGGTTCGAACCGGTGACCTCTTGATCTGCAGTCAAATGCTCTACCACTGAGCTATGGACCCCTTGTCGCTGTTAAATTTCATATTGATGAACATATATCGCATTTCATTTGTTACTACTAAAAGAGTTGTGTTGAGTGCACACATCTCTCAATTTGTGTGTAAAAATTACTTCAAAATCCATAAATAGTTATATTTTTATTATCAAAATATTTATTACATGTATTTATTTATTTGATATTTCCATAAATAAAGAAAAACAAATATCTCAACGATGGAGGAAAAGAAATAAAATATGAACTTCAAATTCGTTGAGTTTGTTTGAATATTTTTAAAAGATTTCAAATTTCATAACCTTTAGATCTGAACTGTATTTTATTAAATATTGATGAATTTTAAATTCTTGTAATATGAAATCATTTATAATTCTTTATTCAAATTCATCAATTCAAATACAGCATAAAAAAATAGCAGTAAGTGGTGCGGTTAGGTGAAATAATGCCAAGATTCACAAGGACAATGTGGGCATGACTCAACAAGAACCATTCGTCCGTCCAATACAAAATTAGGCATAGTTAATCATTGTGGTTTTATAATACTAATTGCAATTAACTATGAACAAGAAAGTGATTTGCAAATCTAATGCTCATTTAATAGTGGATGCTGCCTCAAATTATCTTCATATTAACCAATAAATATTTTTTTATGACCGTGTCTTTTTGGAAAATGACAAGCCCATGCACTATGTAAATTTCTTTTTTTTTTATTTTATTATTTTTTGGGGGTGGGGTGGATAAATAATGCAACACACTATAAAAAAAAATTGAGTTTTCGCTACATTATAAATGATCACGCCTTAACAAATACGATAAAGTAATATTATTAACTACAGTTAAATATAACCAAAGTAAAAATTTAATTTTTTACCACTATTAATCAATATTCGCTATAATTTTTAGCCATAGCTAATATTTTGGCTACACTTATAAAAATAACGACTAATATCCGTTATAAAGTCGTGATTGATTTATATTTACCATGAATTTTTATAATTATATTAATTAATTATAACAAAAAATCATATTTTTTTTCTGGTGACAATTACCTACTTGACAGTTATTGTATCAGCTCTATTTTGGCATTGTTTTACCTTATTATAATTTTATTTTATGAAAGTAAACTAATAGTTCCAAGCATTAAAGTTGGCTTCTGTCAAATTATTATTTAATTTAATTAAATTAAAAGGATATTCTGTCCACTACTTACAATTATTCTCATATAATTAAGTTCAATTTGGTGGAGGCCATACAGTAAGAGACTGTACATGCATACGGTTTTTGTTGCTTTCTATTGGCTACTTGCATATTTCATTTTTTTTATTCTATTATTATTATTTATGGCCTCATACACTTAAATATTATAAGATATGATCAGCCTTGTAATGTAGTATTTTTATTTACATAATTTATGAATTATTATTAATTAGTCAACATTGCAATTTGATTCATTTACATGAATAGATTTCAGGCATTTTTTATGAGTTTTATTTCATGTTCAATTAATTATTTTTAAATCCAGCCTAAGAGTAAAAATGTTCACTAATCGAACAAATTCAAAAAAGTCCGACCTATTGTCATTTTTTTTTTGAATGAATCGATTACAACTATATTATGTATTTCGATTATTAAACAATTATAATAAGAAAAATATCAGTAATTTATAGAAAATATTTATAATTAATCAATAATTTATTATAAAATTAAATCAATAACTATTATTCAACCAATGGCTTCTCATTACAATTTATGTCAATATACATATGTTCTACTTGTTTAATACAAGTTTGGGTAAATTGCAAGAAGCTCTCACGAGATTTGATATAATTATAAATACTTTTTGCTATTTGAAAAATTATCAATATCTCTTAATTTTAAACGACCATCGAAAAATTAGTCCAATCTGATACTATATGTTAGTTTTTCGTTCATTTTTTTATGGTGATCAACTTATTAAAATGTCATTTTAGATTATGACTTATAATTTTATTTATTTCTTAAACTTTTTAAACTCTTTATCAACTAAATAGATATTTTTTTAATTTTTAATTTTTTTTCATTCATCTCATTCTTTTATATATATATTAAAAAGATAAAATAACACATTATTGGGACAAAATTAATAATTTCATACCTCCATTAAAAAATTATATAATTTCTCCAAATATCAGTAAATATTAATAATTTTCTAAGCAATAAAAAATAATGATAATTATGCTAAATTTAGGAAAATACAATGTAATTTCCCCTACAAGTTTGTCTCTATCTTGAAGTGGTAGGTGTGGTAGAGTGCAACGATGAGTCTCCCACGGGGACAAAATACTTAAAATAATATTCCGAGATGCTTCGTATGTAGAGGGCCGGGAACATTGTGGAACAAATTATATTTTATATATAGACAAATAATAATATTGATAATTTGAAATAGACATGCAGATCTAATCCGCTCTTGTGATTGGCCCAATTGGCTAGTCCACATCCATCAATCGTCCATCCCCCACTTCTTAAATCTTGTTTTTTTTTTGGCTGTAATTATGTGGTAAAGTTAAAATTTATTTTTATGAAATAATTTATTATTTTAAAGATCATATATTAAATGTTTCACTATGAGAAAAATAAAAATTTTCATGATGTATATATCTAATTAATTAATATTTGAATAAATTACAACGAGCTCCCTTAAAATTGATGATAATAAATAGAATTTTTCAAGGGGTTGCTACGAGTGGGTATTTGTTAGACGTTCACTAATTCTAGAGTGATATTTCTAATTTTTTTAAACAATGAGGAGTATTTATAATTAACAGAAGTTCGTAGTAATTTAATCTTAATAGTGCTACAAATGATGTAATATTTTAATTTTAATCATAGAGGTTAGTGCTTGTTAGGTAAGTAATTAAGTATATAAAAATTTTGAGCACGCTCATGAGGGTGGTTGTATTATATTGGAAGATGGTGGTAGAAGAACGGAGCTCCAACGGTTCTAAATTTATCACAATTAATTTAATAAATATGATACTATACATCATTTTATATATTTCTTCAAAATATTTACTTCTGGTGTGTTTTTTAATTTATACGATTATTGTCAACTAGAAAAAGAATTACGACTGGCTACAATATTAGTAGCTATGGCAAAAAAATCACTGTAAATGATTATTATTAGCTACAGTTAAATAAAATCGATGCAAAAACTAATTTTTTCATCATAAAAGAATTATTTGACACGGCTAAGGGCCATGGTTAAAACATTTGCTGTAACTTTTAGCTATGGTAAATGTTTTAGACATCCTCCCAAAAATCACGGCTAATAATTATTGTGTGGCCGTAATCAATAATTATTTGCTACGATTATTTATTATTAATTATAATAATTAATTGTAGCTAAATATTATAATTGTGTAATGGAGTAAGAAATAATCACATTTTCTGTCCTGTTTATAGCCGAGCATGCAAAAACGAATATAATTTAATGATGATAAGTTCTCTCCTATTATTATATTGGAAGATGGGTGTTGAGAATGGACCAATACAAAAGCGAAAAATAAATTAAAATTAAATTTCCATCACAATCACATGTGTATAATTTTCTCTACCACCTACTTGAGAACCTACCCATCTCCCTCTCTCTCATTTGACTATAGAGGTGGACCAGTGTAATAATACCATGTGTCCGGTCCAGCCACGTGGGGTGTGGTCTGAGCCGCTGGAAAACGACACGTACTAACGTGTGGATTCCGCCAAACCCCCACCGGGCCCCATGTCCGATGGTTCAATGGCCAGGAAGCAAGAACCTAGCACAATAATTTGGATTCTCACTCGCGGGGTGGTCTTCATCAAGAGCGCACCAATTCGGCAGCCACACCTGGAAATTTCTGCATGTCGCAAACTACGTTTTGTCGCTTTGGTGGTTTATTTTATTATTTTATAGGTGGGGAAATTGATGTTTTAGTTATTTTAGCCTTTTATCATTATTATTATTATTATGATATATAATCTATGAAGTTGTCGTTGTGATAGCTTATCGTGAATCGATTGAGTTGCTTAACATTGACCTCTTTGTTTCGTTATTATTGATGATTTTTTGTTCAAATTTGATGTAAGAATTGAAGTAAATTACCATTGCAGCAACGTCCAACATTAATGATGTTTCTGGTAATTACCGGCCTCTTTTCTTCAATTTTCTAATAGATAATTTACTCTAATCTAAATATGTTACTGTTCTTAATTTTTTAAAAATATATTTTATTTGATGTGTGATTGAGTAAAATTTTAAAAAAAAACCATATTACAAGCGTAATGATATGAAAATATAATTAGTTGGATGAAATAACATAAATTAATATAAATTAAGAATTTAAAAAAAATGACCAATCACATGATAAGTGTATCACACTTCCTTTATAATTGATTTGATTCGATTAAATCAAATTTAAGTAAGAGTGCAACCTAAATATTTTCCAACACCAAACCTAAACAACTTGAATGAATTGATCACATTGATGGATAATTATTTACATGTACGTTTTAACATAATTTGTAAAATATATTTACATATATTGAGCTTATAAATATTTTTTTGTGATTCATAATTTATTAAAAAAATTAAATTACAAATATTATTTTTAAAATAAAATGTGAGCAAAATTTTAAATCACTAAAAATAGCTCGAGGGAGATATTTTAATAAAATATATTTTAGAAAGTAGAATAAAAAAGTATAGATATAAGTGAGAAGCGCATTTTAGTCTTACCAATGCCAAATTATTTTGCCATGTGTATTTTTGTTACCTTTCATATTTTAGGAGTGTAAATAAGATAAAATACATAGTTAAAAAGTGCAAAGTATTATATATAATATGTATATATGAATGCATACACCTCTTTATATTCTTTTTTAATACCCATTATGTTATACACCCTTTTGTATCCCCCATTATAATTTGTAATTAAAATAGTTATGATGTATTTTGTAACCACAATTTTGGTGGTCTATAAATACCACCATGTATTTCATTTGTAAAGTGATTTTTGGAGTGAACAAAGAAAGTTTGTTGGAGAAATACATATATTTTACTCTATATTCTATTAAGAGTGATAGGCTAATAAACTTAGAATTTCTCTAAATTTATAACACGTTATCAGCACGACGTTACGTTACGATCGATCAAGGTAAAATGTTAATTTTATTAGTATAATTTTTATTCTTTGTTTGTTTACCTCTACAATATCATAGTTACTTGTATCCTTGAATATTTCATAATAAAATATGAGTAATTATATTATATATTTCAATGTCTCCTGAAGTAGACATATATATATAAATTCTTGATTTTATCCCCTGAAGTGGATGTGATATTGCCTCCAGAAGCAGACATACAATTCTTGATTTTATCCCCTGAAGTGGATATATTCTATAAAATTTCATTGCTTCCTGAAGTAAGTAATGAGTTAAAATCATCTCCAGTAGTAGGTGAAATATTTTATACCAACTATGTGCAAATTTTATACCAACTATGTGCAATATCATCCCTGAAGCGATGATAAGTATATGTTTAATTTTCTCACCACCTGAAGTGTTTTGAGATAATGGCTTGATCAAGAAGCCCGATGCTTCTTCGTTTAATTTATTTCATTTCTGATAATTTTTCGATAACATAGTTTTGTTTCATATGCCCATGTACGTATTTTACATGTTTTGCTAGTATTTGCAACAAAATTTATTTGTTAAGAAAATGATTTGGCATGAATACCATTTAATTGCTATTTGTAACATTATAAGATTTAAGGCAAACATTTTTATTTAATTCCATGTATACATGCCATTATAATTCATACTAATTACATGGTAACTTATATGTAACTTAATGTTAGTAATATTTCATGTCATTTTTACTTTATATCATGTGTAATACATATTATTTTACTTTTATGTATATGTTGAATATTATGCTAAAAGTGCAAATTAACTTGTTGTAGCTTAATGGTCAATCTCACAAAATTGGATTTCGTTGCTCTTGATGTTTCTGGAAAAAACTACCTATCATGGGTTCTTGATGCCGAACTACATTTGGCAAGTAGCAAATTGGGAGAAACAATAAAAGAAAATACTGTTGCTTCTGAGCAAGACTGTGCTAAAGCAATGATTTTGCTTCGTCATCAACTTCATGAGAGCCTGAAGTCTCAATATTTAACAGTCAAAAGTCCTTTTCAACTCTGGAAGAGTTAAAGGATCGATTTGACCATCAAAAGACTGTAACTTTACCACGTGCAAGATATGAGTGGATACAATTACGACTGCAAGATTTCAAAACGATTGCTGAATATAATTCTACTGTAATCTTACCACGTGCAAGATATGAGTGGATACAATTGCGATTGCAAGATTTCAAAACGATTGCTGAATATAATTCTGAAATGTTTTGAATTGTATCAAAATTGAGGTTATGTCGAGAAGATGTGACGGATGAACAAATATTGGAAAAAACATTTTCTACTTTTCATGCATCCAACCTTGTACTCCAGCAGCAGTACAGGGAACGTGGGTTCAAAACCTATTTACAGTTGATTTCATGCATGCTTGTTGCAGAAGAAAATAATCAGCTTTTGTTGAATAACCATCACACCCGACCCACTGGTTCCAAGCCACTTCCTGAAATTTCAGCGGCATTGCCTGAAGCAAATGCTACTTCTTCACGAAAGGGGCGTGGTCGTTACCATGGCTCACCACGGGGCCATTCTTATGGTCGTGGTCGTGGCGGTCGCGGTCGTGGTCGTGGTCGCGGTAATAGTCGTGGTAATACATGGATTAATCCCATTATTCAGAAGCACAATGGGAACAAGGCAAAGAATCAACATGAGAAAACTACAAATGAAGATCTTTGCTATAGATGTGGGATGTCTGGGCATTGGTCCCGTACCTGTCGTACTACATGGATTAATCCCAATATTCAGAAGAACAATGGGAACAAGGCAAAGAATCAACATGAGAAAACTACAAATGGAGATCTTTGCTATAGATGTGGGATGTCTGG
>NC_026154.1:1884458-1885094 GCF_000512975.1 Sesamum indicum
CATATGTCATTAGTATGTTTCTATTATTCAGTTACGTTTACTTTCATTGATAGGGTATTTCTTTTAATCTTGTACTGCTTTTATATTTTATGAATGAAGTTTTTCTTTTACTTATTATATGTCTATTTCATTTATATAGAATGGATCAAGCCATTACAAATCTCAATGACAAGGAACATTGTCTTGTTGATAGTGCCACTACACATACAATTTTGAGAAACAAGAAATTTTTCTCAAGTTTGTTAATGACAAGAACAAATGTGAGTACTATTTCAGGAGTTAGTAATCTTATTGAAGGCTCCGGAAGAGCTACAATCTTGTTACCTGAAGGAACAAGATTACATATCAATGATGCCTTATATTCGAGTAAATCACAAAGGAACTTATTGAGTTTCAAGGATATTCGACAAAATGGTTTTCATATTGAAACCATGAATGAAAATGGTATCGAATATCTGTACCTTACAACATATAAAACTGGCCAGAAGCAAGTTTTAGAAAGAATGAGAACATATAGTTCTGGTTTATATGGCACATTGATAAGCTCCGTTGAAACACATAGTATCACTAACCCGAAGTTAGCTGATCAAAGTATTTTTACTTTGTGGCATGATAGACTTGGTCACCCAGGTAAAA
>NC_026154.1:1886198-1925926 GCF_000512975.1 Sesamum indicum
TTTTATCTGATGACTCTAAAAGTAATGAGCAAGATCTCGAGGACAGTTACGAGATGTCTATTAATTATGCTCATAACAGTTTAGGTTGGTATCGTAAAGAAATTGAAATGAATGATATTTTTGCCTATTCTGTAGCCGTCCAAATCATGGATGAAGATGAAAATGATCCTCAAACTATGGAGGAATGTAGACATCGAAATGATTGGAAAAGTTGGAAAAAGGCCATACAAGATGAGCTAGACTCGCTAAATAAGCGAGAAGTATTTGGACCTATAACTCCAACACCAAAAGGTCTCAAACCTTTTGGCTATAAGTGGGTGTTCATACGCAAGAGAAATGAACGAAATGAAGTTGTAAGGTACAAAGCTAGACTTGTGGCCCAAGGCTTTACTCAAAAGCCCGGAATTGATTTTACTGAAACATATTCACCTGTAGTGGATGTTACCACACTTAGATTTTTAATCAGTTTATCAGTAATTGAACAACTACAAATGCAGCTCATGGATGTGGTAACTGCATATCTGTATGGGTCATTGGATACAGATATCTATATGAGAATCCCTGAAGGATTAAAATTGCCTGAAGTATTACAGTCAAATTCTTGTCATATGTACTCCATCAAATTGAAAAGGTCCTTGTACGGACTTAAACAATCAGGACGTATGTGGTACAATCGTCTTAGTGAGTACTTAATAAAGAAAGGATTTTGCCATAATCAAATAAGTCCATGTTTATTCATAAAGAGGACAGAGTCGGGATTTGTAATCATAGCTGTGTATGTTGATGATTTGAATATTATTGGATTCCTGAAGAGATTCGACAAGCAGCTAATTACTTAAAAAGTGAGTTTGAGATGAAAGATTTAGGCACTACAAAGTATTGTCTCGGCCTGCAGTTCGAACATACTAAGGGTGGAATTTTCATTCATCAATCGAACTATATAGAAAAAGTCCTTAAGCGTTTTCATATGGACAAAGCTCATCCATTGAGTACACCTATGGTAGTTCGATCGCTTGATGTTAATAAAGATCCGTTTCGTCCTCCAGCACATAATGATGAGATTTTAGGTCCAGAAGTACCATATCTCAGTGCAATTGGTGCATTGATGTATCTTGCTAATAATACCCGACCAGATATAGCATTTTCTGTTAATCTACTAGCAAGATATAGTTCAACACCAACAAAGAGACACTGGAATGGTGTTAAACACGTTCTACGTTATTTACGTGGAACAAGTGACATGGGACTATATTTTGAAAGGCATGATGATGCCAAAACAACCAAATTAGTTGGTTATTCAGATGCGGGGTATTTATCTGATCCACATAAAGCTATATCTCAATCTGGATATGTATTCATGTATGGTGGAACTGCTATTTCATGGCGTTCAACCAAACAGACTTTGGTAGCCACCTCATCAAATCATGCAGAATTAATTGCATTATACGAGGCTGGGCGTGAATGTGTATGGCTTAGATCACTAATACATTATGTGCATGAATCATGTGGACTACAATCAATCGAGTCCCATCCCACAGTAATATATGAAGACAATGCGGCGTGCATCGCCCAAATCAAGGATGGTTATATTAAAGGCGACCAAGCACATAGGCGTGCATCGCCCAAATCAAGGATGGTTATATTAAAGGCGACAGAACCAAGCACATATTACCAAAATTTTTCTCCACTCACGAGCTTCAAGTGGAAGGCAAAGTTGATGTTCAACAAATTTCATCAAGTCAGAACTTAGCAGATTTGTTTACGAAGGCATTACCAACAAAGGTGTTCAAACAACTCATACGTAATATTGGCATGCGACACCTGAAAGATATCTGCCTCAATTGAGGGGGAGATTATACAACTGTACTCTTTTCCTTAGCCTTGGTTTTTATCCCATTGGGTTTTTCCAGGCAAGGTTTTTAACGAGGCAGGATGTATATGATAAAGAGGTATGCATTCAAGGGGGAGTATTATATATAATATGTATATATGAATGCATACACCTCTTTATATTCTTTTTTAATACCCATTATGTTATACACCCTTTTGTATCCCCCATTATAATTTGTAATTAAAATAGTTATGATGTATTTTGTAACCACAATTTTGGTGGTCTATAAATACCACCATGTATTTCATTTCTAAAGTGATTTTTGGAGTGAACAAAGAAAGTTTGTTGGAGAAATACATATATTTTACTTTATATTCTATTAAGAGTGATAGGCTAATAAACTTAGAATTTCTCTAAATTTATAACACAAAGTATATTTAACCCAAAAAATTAAAATGTATAATTATAAAGTTAATGTAGACATATATATAGGTATATTTATGAAACACGCAGACTGACATCCTGGTTATATTTAATGAGATCTCATTGGAACAAGGAAAATCCAACTATTCAAGTCAGGATTATATTTGATTGAAGCAAATCAATCATATAGTAAGTGTGTTATACTTTATTTATTATGCGATTGATCATTTTTTATTAATTATACATCAATCACATTATAAATATATTACATTTATTATATAATTCATGATAAAATAAAATAAAATTATAGAAGGTGAAAATTCAGAGTTGTATCCAAGAAGGTGGCAGTGAAGGGTGGATTGACTACGCAGAAAAGCGTGGGCGGCGGGAAACGTGTGGGTTGGCCTTGCCTCATTTCTCTACAAATCACAACAGCTGCGCCATCTGACCATGCAACAAGTTGCTTGCATGCATAGGAGCCTTAGCTGCGAAAAATATCTGTAAGAGTGCTCAACTGAAAAAAGTTGCTCATTAATTCATGTAATTAACTAATTAAAGCTGCTTTACATACACACATTAGATTTAATTAATCTTAGCTGTACCCAATTTTCATCTTACTGGCAGATAATATTAATCTAATTAAAGTTACTAAAGCTGTATTAATTATTAATATTATCTCTAATATTTTTTCCACAAATCTTGCTTTTGCTTTATTCATTTTGACTACTAATTTCTATATTATTGTTCTCCTTTATTTTTATTATATTATTATATATATAGCTATGGCCAGATTATTTATAATGAATTTTAATTATGGCTGATATTTTGATTTGATATTGCTTGTAAGAATAATGACTAATAGTTTTCACTATATTTTTTGATTTTTTGGCTATCTACGACAAAAAAATCATATTTCTACTGAATGTTTTGATCGTTAATTCTACATATAATGAATGTAATTACGTTATTCCAATAATTTAGCATGGCGCCTTTTGTTGGATTCTCAAAAAATTATTTTAGAAAGTACCATTTGATTTCGAATATCAAAATTCATATAAGAGTAATAAATTTGAGGATAAAAACAAAGTATTTGTATAAATTATTATTTTTCAATTACTTAATACTATAGTCGTAGTGGGAAACTTTAATCTAAATTAGATTGGATCATAACTCAAATTAATTATATGATAAATTTGCTTGCTATATCTGTCGTGATTTTATATACAATTGTATATGTAATAATTATAATAACACTTACGATAGAATTAAATTATTGTAATAAAAAATCTGATGATTCAAATAAAAATATAATTCATAGTTTGAAAGAATAGACAATAAATAATTATTTGATGAGCATATCAAGTTAAATGTATGGTGATTAATAGTTGTCTAGCTTGGCAAAAGCGTCAACGCAGAGCTAATGTGCTATAATTAAGACATCTAATCAGAACGCGCATCAAAAGGGGGCTAATTAATCAATACCAACAAGAATACACCCACTCACACCTCACATTTTCATTTCGGACCCATTGCCTAAAATATTAATATGATTAAAAATAATAAATAATTAATTTATACAAAGTGAGATAAATATTCACATCATTCTCAATTAATAATAACGAAATATGTCGGCTTTTAATTCCTCGTTAAACTGTTGGACAAAGTGAAGCGACAAGCACAAATTCTAAGCCCGGCCTCTGATTTTTCCTATTCCTTTAAACAAACAAAAGTAGCAGAAATTTGAGCAACAAATTAAGAATACCATAATAATGTAAATAAGAAATCTTATAATTATTTGAAATGGGATTTTTTTCCCAATTAGGTAGAGTATGTCATAATGTCTTGCAACAACTATGTCTACAGTTGGTATATTAATATACGATATTTTTTTTAAAAATTTACCTGATTAAGTAGATCTATTTTCTAGTCAAGTGAGTATTATTTTTATGATGATTATAAGATTTAATTATTACTCCAAATTTGTAGCCATTTTATGATATGAGGTTAATACAAACTATAAAAGTTTTATCGCGAAATTGAAAAATACAAAAGCTGATGACGAGTTTTAAAATGTGATACTTTTGTATTAGGTGATGTAAAAATACAATCATGTCTCATAAAAAAGTTTGAGATCGTGAATTTAAATTTCATTTTATATGAATTATTATAATTTATTTTTCATTAGTTATATTGATTGAATTGAGATATTTTTTAGAGTCTTAATAATATATATTATACAGTACTAATATAATTAAGATTCCATTTTTAATTCCCTAAATTTGTTATAATTTTGAGATGCAAACAAGAAACAGGTTACATCCAGCTATTGAACTTTATATGTAGCCTCTTTGCTATAAATTCGGTGCAACACACCACATAGAACTCCCCCTTGTCCCGGCAGCCCATACCAACCCACTGCCGCCTCCCACCTCCACCCCACAAATGGGTTCCACCAACCCACCGCCGCCTCCCACCGCCGCCCCCCCCCCCCCCCCAAAAAGGGTTCCCCCCACCCCCCCGCCCCCCCCCCCCGCCGCCAAGATCAGAAGAACCACGAGTGCCGGCGGTGGAAGCGGCTCAATCATACTTGAAAAATACCAACTTAGCCGCCTCCTGGGCCGCGGCAGCTTTGCAAAGGTGTACCTGGGCCGCTCACTTGACAACAGCGACACTGAAGTAGCCATCAAAGTCATCGACAAGGCAGCCACCGTGGACGCCGCCATGGAGCCCCGGATACTCCGGGAAGTGTCGGCCATGCGCCGCCTTCACCACCATCCTAACATCCTTGAACTATACGAAGTCATGGCCACTAAATCCAAAATCTACCTAGTCATGGAACTCGCCCCAGGCGGCGAGCTCTTTGCCAAACTCAGCCGCTGCCGCCGCTTCTCCGAGCCCACCGCTCGGAGATACTTTCAACAAGTGGTGTCCGCCCTCCGCTTCTGCCACCAAAACGGAGTCTTCCACCGAGACATCAAGCCGCAGAATCTTCTTCTTGACAAGAACGGGTTGTTAAAAATTACGGATTTTGGGCTTTCTGCTCTTTCGGAACAGAAAAGAGATGGGCTAATTTACACGGCGTGCGGCACACCGGCATACACCGCGCCGGAAGTAGTCTATCGCAAAGGGTATGATGGAGAGAAGGCGGATGCTTGGTCATGTGGGGTTCTTTTGTATGTTTTCTTAGCTGGCTGCCTCCCCTTTGACGATAGCAATTTATCGAACATGTACCGTGCAATGCACCGCCGCGCATTTGAGTTTCCAGACTGGGTTTCTAAGTCCGCCAGAATTGTGATATACAGACTCATGGATCCAAATCCTAACACAAGATTGAGTCTTGACGAGTTAGTTAAACTTTCCTGGTTCAAGAAGTCTTTTTCTCAAGAAAATTTGAGCTCACAAAATGGACAAAAGCTGGGATCCGAGTTTCTTGAGCAAAATGAGTTTAAGTATTTACCTAGAGTGAATGCTTTTGACATAATTTCGATGTCTTCTGGGCTGGATTTATCTGGGCTTTTTGAGACACAGGCGAACAAGAAAGAGATGAGGTTTACTTCTGGGGTGCAAGTGGGTGAGATTGAGGAGAAGCTGGTGAAGGTTGGGGCTGAATTTGGGTACAGAATCGAGAGAGGGAAGGGCGGAGGGATCAGGTTGGTGAGAGGGAGAGTGGTCTTGGTAGTGGAGATTTGGGAAGTGGCAATAGAGTTGTGGTTGGTGGAGTTGAAGTTATTTGATGCTGAGATGGTGCTTGAGGAGTTGCAATGGGAAGAACTGAAATCAGGGCTTGGTGATATTGTACTCTCATGGCACAACGAGGTTTCTTGATGTTTGAAAAGCTTCTGTAACAAACATCAAGTTCAATCTTTCTGCGATTCAGTGTTGTAAGCATTTGCAAGCCGATGGCTACGGTGGGATGAACATTTCCTTGTTCGCGACCTTATTCCTGGGAAAATCACAGTCATACATTAGCACATCGATGTCAGTAGACTCATGACAATGGTTTTAATGGTTTTGGACTGTGTTGATGATTGAGGAAGAGATGTATGTTAGAAAGAAGTGATGATCCAGATAAAACCTTAACAGGATTGTCTTTTGTACATGAGTTAGAAATGTTTTTCCTCAAAAGGTTAGGATGTAACTTTGTAAATGATTCTGCTTTAATTGCTTGCTTTAGTTGCTCAGATACACACGCCTTGTTTTTGTTCCGATTCTTCTGATATTGCCAACTTCTTACAAAGTGATGTTTGCACACTTGACCGTTGTCGTCTGTGGCAACGCATTACATAAGTCTGCAATTTTATCAGTGCTGTGAGATGAACAACTGCTGTTTAAATAAGATCATTTCTGTGGACATTGTTTATTGAGGAAAGCAGAGAAGCCGTCTGCTGATCAGCATTAAGCACTGAGCTTGCCTTCCCTTCTGCTTTCGGATGTGCAAAGAGGTTAAGCAGGGCGGGTAGAAGAGGATCAACTGGAGCTGCTATAGCTTGAAAATCAACTGCTTGTTCATATTCATCAAAAACAAGGAAAAAAGCTATCTGCAACCTCTTATTCACCATTATTAATTGGCAAACGCAAATCAACTGAGTCCCGCGTAAATTATTAGGAAGAATTGTGGTTTGTGAATTGTGAATGATGAAAAATATCATATATATTCGCCTTGGTCCTGTGAAAGATAGGTTATGGGAGAGTCCCGTCGGGACTTGGGAAGTTGCATAATCAGCTTTGATTCTTCTAAAAAAATCATATATGTCCACTTTACATGGATGGTTGTAATGTTAAGATTCAAAATCTGGAATCTCCTAAGAATAATACATAAGCGAGTGTAAGCAATTGAGGTTTCAGAGAGGCTTTAATTCTGGGACATCTTTTAGAAACCTACATTTCGTCTTTTGATATTGGTATTCACAAAATTAAGCAGGATAATTACATTGTCCTTGCTTTGAAGTTTGGTATAATTACACATAAATACTTTATAATTTGAAAAATTACGTGTAGTATCTCTAATATTGTTTACATCGATAAATAGATCCTTCATTTGTCAAATTCACAAATTTGCTAATAGTCCTGATTAGTTTATTACTGATTAATTGCAGGTCAAATAAATATTTCTTGACCAAACTACACTTGTGCTGCATCTTTACACTTTAATGCATGTGAGGTTGTATATCTTCACTTTCAGAAAAAGGTTTGTTGATCTGCAATAAGTGAATTAGGGGGTAAACATAGATTTTCATTTAACATTTTTTTCCTAATATTGATAAATTTGATGAATTTTTAATAACAAATGAGTTTATTTATAAGACGAATACAAATATCATGATGTAATATATGTAATTTTTAAAATCACATAAAATCTACGTATAATTTATAGAGGAGGGCAATGTAACATAGTCCGCACTACAGAAAATAGTTGTGATTTGTTTTCCCCACCATCCAAAGCAAAAGAGATGGGCTGGATCGGATGATTTGGTAAAAGAGATGGGCTGGATTTGGCCAAAGAGATGGGCTGGATTTGGTAAAAGTTGTGATTCGGCCTATTAGTGTCTTGATGAATGGGCTTAATCAATGGATCGAAATAAGTAATTGGGCTTCTCAAATTTAATTGTTTTAATTGTTAAAGCCTAGTAATATTTGGGCCTCCGATAGTTATTTTTTTTTACTATTAGAGCCCATTGATTTTTGGGCCATAGGACTCCAACAAATTATATTCCTTAGAGGGAAATTATTTGAGCCATAGGGGTGATAATTATAGTAAGCCCATACATCATTTGGGTCTTTGAGAATAAATAATATAATAAAAAACATAACCATATGGCCTATCTAAATAACCATCGCATATGTACTTCCTCACAAACATCAGCATGTGAATCTGTATAAGCATAATTAGGTTAAAATATAATTTATTTCTTTGCATTAATAAAAAAATAATCCTTTAAAAAAAACATGCAATTTACCCTCTTATGGATTGTAAAAAATAGAGATAGTTTGTATAATATTTTTGACATTTTGAAAAGAATACGTATAATTTTTTAAAAAGTAAGAAAGATTTATTAATATAGTATCGACATTTTTAATTAGTATATACATAATTTTTTTAAAAATAAAGATAATTTATATAAATAAATTTATAATCAGAACTATAAATGAATATTCCTAACAATGATGATGAGTATAGAATTGTGTGCATGGATAATGGATATAGATTTGTGTGCACCAGAATTGTTTTACCTTTTCTCAAGTAGATTGGTTTTTAGGTGCTACAGTCTGTGTGGTTGCTGTTTCTGCAATGTTCTGAGTTCTGAGTCTCTACACAAATGACTAATATGAAAATATATAAAAGCCCCTAAAAATAAAGGGCATCCACTATCATTATTACACTTGATTCAATTAATCCTCCATTTAAATTTAACAAGTTCCAACTTCACAAAAAATGAAAAAACTAGTTATTGTATATTGATATTTTATGGTTATGATTTTTAATCTATTGCGGATTAAAAAATTTAACATATCTAATATGTCGATGGGTTTATAATAATCAAGTTAGGTAATATTAGTCCAAACCGCCATGTATGGGCTTGGACGGGGAGGTCAGCTCCAAAGACCAAAAAGTCTTAACAAGAACTTCAATCTCGTATGAATCCACCCCGTTGTCATCCTTAGTGATTATGACACGGAACTGATTTAACCATGTTCAATTCTTTCAATCTTTTAATCTTAAAGAATAAAATATATATATAATATATGTAAACTTTATACTAAATTTGTGGCCACAATATTTTTGCTAGGGGAGACCCCTACCACTTATCTTACACTATCTTTGTGGTTATAATATTTTTGCCATTTTGAGAAAATAATATATATATATATATATATATATAAATAAAATAAAAAAATGAAAGAAACAAGGGGGCATATCTAGCTTGATTATTTCAAACTTTGCTACCTTCAATTTTTTGTTCGTATTTTCTATTATCTTCCAAGGTCGTGTCTCTATGCACTTAAATAGTTTGTACTTTTATGGTTTTTTTCCCCCACGTTTTAATCACACGTGTAGTTGCCCTATTGGGAACACTGAATCATTCTATTTTTATACAAATAATAATTATATAATTAAATTAATATTTTAACATATTTAATAATTGATCAGTAGATTAATGTGATCACTATACTAATACAATAAAAAAGAACAAAAACTAATTACAAAATATTTTATATAAATAAATAAATATGATATTATAATTCGAGTCATGATCTCAAATTTAATTACCAAGTGACAACTGAATCTCTTGTATAGTCCCCAGTTCTGGTCCTATGATTTTGAAACCACAAGTTCTCAAATGGACCAGATTTTTCTTGGATTATTCACAATTTTACTTCTTTTTATTTTTTTATTTTATATAGAAGAATATCTCCACATTGTGTGATGCCCAAATTAACTAGTTTTATTTAATTCAGACTTTTTTGTTACTTTTCCTTTTCATCATAAAGTCAATTCTTATTTGTTCATACTAATATAAAAATAAAAAATCTTTTTCATTCACAAATGGTAATTTATGATACAACGATACCAATTATTTTATTGTATCGGTAATACTTTTAAGTTAGTTTATATATATATATATATATATATTTTTTTTTTTATTTATGATATATTTTAAAGAAATAATTATTACATTCTCCTCCCTTGAGATTTGCTGTCATTATATGTAAATTCTTTGTGGTTTAAAAAATTACATTTAGTATCTTGGAGGTTTGTTTTCTTCTGACTAATAACCCTCCCATTAGTCAAAATTCACCGAACTTGCTAATATTAGTAAAAAATAAATTTTGTTTTATATTATTATAAAGGTAGTTTAATTTAAAGAAGGAATTGTTTTAACCTACAATAACTCAATAATAAGTCAATTAAGGGTTAATATATTTATTCGATTTATTAGACAGATGTAAACCTTAGGAGTATTAGATATAATTTTTTGTACCAAATAAAATTTATGTATAGTTGCATCAAATCTCAAAATAATAAAATCTTATTATTTATGTTATAAATAATAAAAAATTATTTATTATATACATATAAAAACATGAAAGGAAAGACAAGAATCGATTTGGACAGAGGCAACGTGATTGTTACATTTTTGCACTACTCAGTTGCATTATTTTGTTCTTTTCCGACCATAACTGTTTTAGTAGTCCCCAAACCCCACATACTTTTGGAGCTGGGAAAAGTGTTACATCCAAATGCCCTCCTGTTCTGGTAATTTTGAAGCACCCTAAAAATGTGGAAAATTAACACAGATTTTTTGTCAAAAATTTGATTCAATAGAGTTGGTTTTTATTAAATTTTGATAAATATTTTAGGGGGTTCTATTTAATGAGTATAAAATTATTTTTTTAATTAATATAATTCCGTAAAAAAAGTGAAAATTTATGGTACATTTGATTCTTTTTACAAAAGATATTTTTGGTTGAAAGTGAACCATTTGTACTTACATAAATAATAACAGAAAACGTCAAAACGATGTGATTGATTTTTGTCGTTGTAAGTAATTATATATATTATTGGTATTCATCCATGTCCCCATTGTCTTGGAGTCACACATAGAAATACATACATAACTTTTTTTTTTTAGTTATTATTATTACATCTATTTAATTACATAAAAAAATTAAAATGAACAATTAATCAACACTAATAAAATGAATAATTTTATATATATATTGATGTGAGCAAAAAATTGTTCTTTCCAGTGAGTCCAACTCAAGATGGTTTAGGCCTAGATTTTCGCAAGCCTTAGAACAAAAACTTGCAAAAAGATATATTAACACTTCAACGTTCAAATCAATAAATTAACAGTTGAGAAATAATAGTTATAAGTGAAGAGAGCAGCAATAAGGGAAGGAATACGTGCAAGAGTGCTTGAGCAATAAAATTCTCTTGTGTGCGAGTGTACGTAAATGTTTAGGAATGATAATGGGTCCGATTTAAAACCCGCATCCAAGCGGGTTTTCAAGCGCTAAGCAAGTTCTGGGATAGGTCCCATGTCTTAGTGGGGTTTGGACCTACACGCGTTTCGATTACTTTTTTTTATGTATTTTATATATACTTATATAACTTATATTAAAAATTCATAATTTATTTATTCTTGCGTATATTACATAACCTTAATATTTTTCTAAATTAAAATAATAATATAAATAGTTTATAAATTTTATAATATTTATATAAGTAATACTTATTCTAAAATATTTAATATTTCAATGCCTAAAACATGCACATATAAATTTACAAAATAAAAATTAACCCTTTAATAATTTTGATACGAATAAAAAATTGCTCGTTAATGAGATCCCTGAACCTGATGTCTTTGCGGCCAAAATCTTTAACAAGCCTAAGAAAGAGGACCTTGCAAAATATATGTTAGCACCTAGACGATCAAGTCAATACATGATTGTAGAAAGATAAAATTCCAGAAGAATAAAATAGCAACGATTGTTTAAAAGGTGAAAGAATAAGTAAGAATGTTCAGGTAACAAGTTGATATGTCTGCTTGTGAATGCTAACTTTAACTAAGGGGAAGATTGACTTTTATAGCCACAATTCCCTAGTAGCTGAAGAGGTATAATCCCGGGGGACTCAGGTCAACAGTTGCTGTGGATAAGCTCCTTAAATTATGGAACCTGTTTAACAGAGATCCCCCAAAGAGTCCCGATTGTGGTGGAATCTTCAAGGGGATAAACCCTTTGAGGGATATGCCCTAAATCTTCAGGAGACAGCTGGAGGAGGGGGGGCGGGGGGCGTGAACATCTATCATTATCTTGTTATCCTCATCATAATTTGCGTGGATGACTGCTTAATCTTCGGAACGAATGGTCTCTTGCCACCTGGAAGAATGTCCAATCCAATTGCCAGGTCAGCACCGAACTCCTTGGGCTGATGGGCATTGATTATGGTAGTATTATTTTAAAAAATATATTTATTCAATATTTTAAAAATACTAATTGGGTCTACTGAGTCCAACCTAGTGGATTCGGGGTCTGGTGTCCAGGTCCAAAATTTTGTTGGTGGGGCGATCCTCAGTTTTGGAAAATCCACCCCATACTCATCCCGTAGTCATCCCTACAAATGTTACTCTTTACCAAGGGATGAAAAACCCTTTCTAAAGCCCATTTCTCCATCCGGTTGGAGGAGTATAGTCCATTTGGGATTCGAGAAGATGATTACTTGTTTAGATAGACTCCTACCGTCGTAGGGGTCTCTCCCCCATGCCAAGATTTCTGATCGTTGGGGGGACTTATCCTCCCTAAGCTGTTATGGCTCATTCTTTGGATAAGAGCCTGTATTTCCATGGGCTAGTTGGGATAGACCATATGCCATCCCTTGTGGAGATGAAAATATTCAACCTACCTTCTATCAGGCCTTCATTCCTTTAAGCTCTTCCTTCCTAACCTCAAGCCTCGATCCTGGCCTTCTGAGTCTTTTTAGATTTGAGCTTCTTGGGCCAACAACATTTAGTCGTATCATTCAGCGTCCCTTCCATTTTAGTGGCTTCGGACTCAGTAAACGGTGTCATTAGAGTAGAAACCTTTTTCAAGAGGGAAGTTCCACACCCAACATCATCCCGCATACCAATTGTTCTTTATAATACCTAGGGTCCCCTACTAGAAGGGGAGGTCAACTTGGAGAGATATCCCCCAATCACATGTTTTTAGTCGAGGATTTGTCTTTCTCGAAATTGACGTAACCTTTGAGGAGCATCATGTAGTTGGTTTAATTATGACTTGCAGTGCAATGATGCATGTGCACGAGTTATAAGGGCATGTAATCAGCTGTTAGAGGTAACCGCCGTTGCGAGTAACCATTAATCATGTGCGATTATTTCTGCCCAACAAAGATATAAGGGACTTTATTACCTTATTCTTGTTCATTTTTGCTTCAACTTTAATTCCAATTCTTCTTTTTCCCACATCTCAACGTTTTTCGGTGACCTTCGACCATTTTTATCTTCACTTGTCTTCCCTACTTTTATTCTCCTAAGTGCTCTTGGTTTATCATTCCATATTCCCCCTCTCTGTTATGATCTTGTGTGTTTCTATTTTTTGCATTTTTTTAAAGCTCTTATAATTCTTATACATTTTTGGATTCTTCTGGAAAATTGGACTCCTTCGACAAGTCAATGCGTTTCACGGGTGAGAATTCTGCAACCCCTGGTGATGATCCCATTGAGGCAACTTTGCAAGGGGTGGGGCTATGGCTCTTCCTCTGCCCGTGGACTCGATGCATTCTATGGACGCAACGTGGCCTTATAGATAATCTTCTAAGAAAGAAGAGATAGAGAGGGAAGAGGTGGATAGAGAGAGTGAGATCTCCTCAAAAGTGGAGGAAGGTATGGAGAGAGATCATGAGGAAGAGAAAACGTTCCCTATGGTTGGGGGCCAGGGATCAAAGCCACAAGTCCCATACTCATGGATCAAGTGACTTCAGCTCTCCGAAAGGCTAATGACTAGCGATTGAGGGAAGATTATGGGATTCCTAAGTCCTTCCCCATACTTCTCCCCTCCCTAGATAGTTGCCCCAAAAACCTCCCTTTAATACTAGTGCTTCTCTATGGCATTAGCTTTTGTGGACAGAGGGTGCTAATGGTGCCCCTAACACTACTTGGAGGGCTTGAGCATCTTTGGCCTGAGAGTCCACCTCTTTTTGCTTCCCAAGGTCCATAACGGAAAATAACTGGCTGTCATTAATCTTGGTTTGATGCATGACAAAATTTGACATGCCGGATTTGACATGTTTGACATGGCTTAGAATAGATCCTTAGAACAGTATAAATTTGATGGTTTAGATCGGGCGACGTCATGTCATTGATCGATCTTTCAGGGATCAAAGCCATTGTCTCTTCTTTGGATTCGCTTAGGGATTCCTCAAACTCAAAAGTTGGGTCTTCTTTGTCTTCGTATGGGGCGGATGTTCCTTCCAATTGTTGCTTAGTCTCCTGACGAAGTCTTCGTGCGGTCTTTTTGATTTCGGGGTCGTATACCAATTTACCTGTACGAGAAGACCTTAGCATTAATGGTGATAAAAATCAAGTAACTAAAAATAAAGAAATATACTTAAAAACGCCAATTTCCCGGCAACGGTGCCAAAATTTGATGAGTGTCGAAGTCACCAAAAATAATTCCTACTACACTTGTGAAAGTGGGAGTAGGGTCGATCCACAGGGATTGGTTTAAGTTAATTTTTTTTAAAAAAATAGAAAATAATGGGGAAGGTTTTCAATAAAAAGGAGTAGTTGGAAACTAAATAATTAAAAATATCTGGTAAAAATATGAGAGAGAGATTTTTCGGTTAAGGCTAGGATCATGCTTGATTCTTATGAGTTGATCATTGATGCAAGAATAACACATGTATGGACAAATAAACCAGTTATGGTTGTTGGTACGACCTAACAACCTCACCTTTCCTTACCTTTTCGTTAGCCAAGGTACGACCGTTGGCTAGATCTCTAATTAACAGACAACCTTGGGAACGTCCACAAGATTTAATCTATTAACAGCATTAAGAATTAGAAAGGCCTGATTCTAATCAACAAACTACTACAAAGACAATTCGTTTAAACTAGATCATGCATTCCCCATAACATAATTAAATACTGTGACATAACTAGTCATGCTACGTTGCCACTAAGTATTGAACCAAATAAACAATTACACGGATTTATAAAGTTCAATTAGCTAAGCAAACCTTCTTGATAATGAACAACCGGCCGAATCATTCATAAATCAAATGTTTGTAATTAAAGCACAGAGAATAAAATGAATATTTGTTTGACAAGTGTAGAACGCAGATTAGACCTCACAACATAACGGGAATCAAGCAATCACCATACTTTAACTAGAAAATAAGGAATTTAGCCGGACATATTAATAGAAGAACACACTAGAAAGTGGAATTCCATTAATTCCGGTGGTAAAATAAAATAAAAGAGAAGAGATGAACAGAGAATCCTATAGAGTTCTAACATAAAAACTGAACGTCTTCTAATGAAGAGATCCCCCTATTTATAATAAAAGTTCCCTACGAATCTAGACGTAGTGGGGGATAGATACGTGATAAACTCTAAAAAGGTAAATAAATTACAAGAGATAAGCTTTAAAGAATCCTTTCTAAATCTAAACACTTGATTCCTTTATCTCTTGGGGAAATCGCTCGTGTTTATCCTTATCTCGAGTTGACTACTCCATTAAGCGTGGGCACGCTTTGTCAATTCTGCAGAAACGTCCTTGTGATCTTCCTTTTTGCTGAATATGCAATAAAATCACATAATTAGGAATATATAATTAGGAATATTTTGGCTTAAAAATGAAGATTAAATTGCTATAAAATCATTATAATTGCAGAGTTATCAGTCCACCTCTTTTTGCTTCTCCATAACACTGTTTGGTGCATCTATAATAATTACGTCTTAAACTGTGTTCACATAGATTAAGCCACTTGATGTGAGCAAAAAGTATTTCATTCGAGTGCTCCAATTTAAGATCTTCCGGCCTAGGTTTTTGCAAGCCTTAGAACAGAGCAAAAATATGTTAGCACTCCGACGCTCAAATCAATAAGTAATTCAAAGAATATTAATTATGAATTAAAAGAGTAGCAATAAGTGATAGAATATGTACAAGAGTGGTTGAGTAATAGAACTTTCTTGTGTGCGTGATGTTAAGTAAATGTTACCCTTTACTAAGGGAAGAAGAGCCTTTTTTATAGCCTCTTCCTTCATCCAATTAGAGGAGTCCATTACCGTTAAAAATTGTTTAACTAATCATATTTTTTTAATTTTTGTATAGTAAAAAGTAACTCCCTCTCTCTTTATATATAAATGATGCCTGTAAAATTAGACTCGACAAAAAGGCTCATGCGATCCAAAAGAAAGAAAGAAAGATATCACAAGAACCTAAATGATTGCAAGCTCTAAATGCCCTCCAGAAAGCCCAACTTAGGTAAGGGGCCAATGGTGCTTCAATGAAACCCAATTAGGATAGAGTCCCACAGGAGGTGTCCTAGAAATAAATTGCCAATAGAAGTTCAACTGACTTAAATTCGAGGAGGGCTAGATCCAAGAAAGCTTATGGACTTGAAATCCTCCCAACCAAATTCAAAGCCCATTTCACGTGGCGTCTACTAGTGGTCTTGGTGGCACTCACATAGGATTTTTGGTGGCATATCACACAAAATTAGAAGAGAACCACCAACCCCTTTGAGGACACATGGCACCTTTTGGCAGAAGTAACCTATAAATCTTAAAAGCTTGGAGTCCAACTCGGAGAAGGCATCTCCTCAACCACCTCGTCTAAAATTCGGGAAGGAATCCTTATCCCTTGAAGATAGCTTCATCTGCAGAAAACTCCAACTGCCTCCCGAATTGTAGGTCCCCAATCGCCAGTAGATAATCCTCCACCGAATTTGCGAGGTATGCTTTTTTCTCCAACCAACTTTTGGTTGCCTATAAATAGAGAACTCCCCTAACGGAAAAAGACATATTTTGACCTTGCTCCTTTATACTACAACTTTCACTTTCATGCTACATGTTTAGATGAAAGAAACACTTTAATTTTGTATTTAAGAGTTTTATTTCCATTTCAATCTCATTTGTTCGCAAAAAATGAGTAACACTATCATTTTTACTCATTTCCACCCTCTTAATTCCTAGCATTCTATTTTACTATTTTCTACTCCAAGTGGACCGAAACATCACATTTTTTGCTTGTATAAAAAAGATAATAAGTTTATATAAATATTTTTTATTCATAAAAAAAATTGATAAACAAAGATAATGCCTAATATTGGAGAAGCTACAAAGACCATAATAAATGCACCGCCTCCCCCCCCTCAAAATTCGTGGAGTTGACATCAACTAGACAATCTCTTATCTCTCAACGAATGCAGACCACCTCATCGTTCAAATACCTTACAATAGGAAGTAATAGTTAAAATTTAGACAAACATTATTCGCAAAATAGTAGTGAAATTGACAGATGAGCATAATTTTGAAATATGCAATAAGGTGTGGAAATGTGATGAGGATTCCAATGATCTGATTCTTCCACCAATAATTTCCTTTTTAAATAGACCTCACTGTTCTCCATCCCCCATCCCACCCTTCACCCACCAACATACCAAAATGTGGGCATCCATCCTGATCAGCACACTGTTAGTGGTGCTGCTGCACACAGCATGGAGATTCTTGAACTGGGTTTGGATCAAGCCCAGGAAACTGGAGAAACTCCTCCGGAAACAAGGCTTCAAAGGCAATTCTTACAGGTTTCTCTTCGGGGATGCCAGAGAAGCAGCCAAGTTGTACGAGGAAGCATACTCCAAACCCATCGGAATCACCGACGATGTCACCCTTCGTGCCTTTCCCTTAGCTATCAAGACCATAAGAACATACGGTACGTACCTATTCTTTTCACTATGTATAACAAATGTTTAACCCATCAATCCCTACGGGGACGGCATAATTGTTTGGACTCAAGATTTCTTAGGAGAGGTCATGTGTTCTAATCTGCTTGTGAATAAGTATGTTGGGCGCGTGTTAAAAAAAAGAAATTTAAGCTATCATTAGACGAAATGGTTAAAACTTAAAATTTTTATATTAATTTCTGTTTGATTGTATTAGATAGTATTGAATTATCATAATTTTTAAATTATAACCCTTATAATATAGAAAATAATTTAATTTTTTTAGAGCGCACATACATGACTCGTATAAATTTATCTAATAACCACAAATATGTTACGGTTATCACTGTACATGTGCGGATGATTTACCATATATTAAAACAGAACTAAAATTGTTGTCAGGTTAATATTGCATATATATATAATTAATGACAAAGTTAATATTGTTGTTATTTATTTTCTAATAATGAGTTGTAGTTGGATGGAGTTTAATTTAGGTTTTGCACACTGTACATATATGCAGGTGAGAAATCGTTCATGTGGGTGGGGCCTATACCTGTGTGTTTTGTGATGGACCTGGACGCGATTAAGATTATATTGAACAAATTCTATGCGTTTCAGAAGTCTTTCAAGGCATCTAATCCCATATTCAAAAGGCTGGTTGGTGGACTCATTGTGTATGAAGGCGAACAGTGGAGCAGAAACAGAAAGAAGCTCAACCCGGCTTTTCACATGGAGAAGCTCAAGGTACCTACCTACTCTCAATAAACATTTTTCTTTAACTCTGTATATATATATACACAAACTAACATTAATATTATATCTTTCATATTAATGTAAATACTTTTAAGACTAAGTACTTTTGTATGTGAGATAAATAATTGATAGGGTTCGGTTCGTGCGTAATATGTGAAAATGTGTAATTATGTATCTTAAGTTTTTTTTTTTTTTTTTCAAACTCTTCTTTTTAATAATATGTGAAATGAATTCGTGTGTAACAAAAAATACTACCTCCTAAACTATTGGATTAAAATTGCATTTTTTCACTCATTGGTATATATTTTCTTGAAAGCATAATTAGAGAAGTACATCAATATTTTAATAAACTAAGCAATACTTCAATTTAATCAATACATCAATATAACTAAAAATAATGAAATAAATTACAATAAATTCACGTAAAATGAGATAATGATCACTTACATAAAAAAAGATAAATACCCACATGTCTAGTGAGACTTGAACCCATTACTTTAAATTTGTTTATGGGATCTCATCTTTTACCACTAGGCTAAAACATCATCATGAGTTATTAGCATATATAGAAGTTTTGGAATAAAATTTAATGAAATACTATTCTCAAACTTAAAGTTGTAGTGAAAAGATAATTCATTAGCAAAAATAATAATAGAGCATTCGTTATATATATAATAATAATAATAATAATAATACATTAAGTAAGTCATATTACTTAGAGCTTTTTTTAAAAAAAAGCTAAATCTCATTAATGTATATAGCATTCGCGACAATACTGTGTTATTGGATAATATCACCGTCCATATCCTAATATAACCAATGATCTTATCGATAATATCATTGGATATTATTGACAATACATATATATACTCGGAGAATAATATATATTAGTAGATATTATCGAATCAGCAATGGCCCACCATATATGTATATGGATGATATAGGATGCTAAAAGGTTCTAAATATTTAAATAAATTACAAAATTAAGTGCATTGAACATTAAACACTGCTCACTAGTGGAAAACATGTAATTTTACTTTTATAACTTTTATAACTTTCATTTTGTAATTTAGTCATGTATTTTTAATTTTTTTTACAATTTTAGTCATTTTTCAATCGAAATTATCAATTTAATTAGGTCATATACAAGTTACGAATAATTTCCCAACCAAATGGACTAAAAAATGACTAAAATTGTCAAAATTTTAAACTACAGGCCTGCATTGCGAAAATAAATTCGTACAGGACGAAAATATCACCTCCTAAATCACAAATCTAAAATTGCATTTTTCCTACTTGTATATAGGTTAAAATATTTATAAACAATTTATATTCAGGTCCACTCCTGACATTTAGGTGGCCTTAGGGCGAGTAAGAAAACAGAGGCCCTCGAACGAAGCATATGTAAAATAGTTGGTCCATAATTATAACTTTCTTCATTATAATTAATGTTTTAACAAATAATATGTCATATACCTAAAAAAAAAAAAAGAAAGCACGAAAAAGTAGCAATATGATAACAATTAAAATAGCAAGCGATTTATTTTTTCTTATGTATGTATAGTACACTACTTTGAGTTGAATGCCCTCTGAAGATTGGGCCCTAGGCCATCGTAGTTGGCTGCCTAGCCTTAAAACCGGCCCTGTTTATATTATTTTAGTTCAGAACTTAAACTTGCAGATCTTCGCAAAGATGACCTCAAAGCCAGTCAAATTGGTGGAGAGATGAAATTAAGTGGAATAATTCTTGAAATTACACTTATTATTAATGATTTTGGTGTATTACAGGAGATAGTGGCTACCATGCACACACAGGCTACGGAAATTCTAGATGAATGGAGCAGCACCATCCCCAAGGATGGGTCATCTCATGTTGTTGATGTTTACCCTTATTTCAAACACTTCACAGGCTGTGTAGTATCATATGCATTATTCAGCTCTACTCCTACTCCATTAGTTAAAAGGACTTTCAATATCATTTCGGAGCTCACACATATTTCAAACCAGTCTCAGCCTTTTAGCATCCCTGGAGAGCAGTAAGTTCCACAAACACATAGCTGTTTATGTTTAACTGGATTTTTAGTTATGTAATTATAATTATTTGGCATTTTGATTATGTGACTTACTATGGTAGCAATGTAGTTATGTACGTCTTTTATTTTTGCCATTTTAGGACAATATTGGCCAGAAAGTGAACTCTCATTTTTGTCTTGAAATCACGAAAAATAACAACTTGTCGGACTAAATTGCTACTCTAGTAAGTTATAGGAGTGAAAAAAACCATAATTACGGGATTCAAAATGCATTTAAGCCTGTGATAAATATTGCGTGAAGAGTTCAAATGTTTTTATTGTTCGTTAGGTACTTGCCGATTGAGAAATATAGGAGGGCAAACGAAATTGAGGACGAACTAACAGCTACATTCACACGCATGGCCGAGGAAAGGTTAGCTCAGAGAAGGGCAGGAGAAAGGAAGCTTGAACCAGACTTATTTGACTTGGTTGTGGATGAAGTTGAAGAGGTCGACATCAAAGACAAGAAAGGTCGGGCAGCGGCCATGTATGAGCTCATTCAACAGTGCAAGCTATTCTACGTGGCTGGTCATGAATCCACTGCTAATCTTATCGCTTGGACCACTGTCATGCTTGCCCATCACCAAGACTGGCAAACTCGGATCAGAGAAGAGGTTTTCCGAGTCTTGGGCGACAGGGACATCACCGGTGATGACTTGTCCAGCCTAAAAACTGTAAGTATATTCGCTTGTCATGTCAATATTGTCATCTATCGTCACACTGTTTAACTTTTCTTATACGTAGTGTCTATAGTGCGATTTATATTGTGCTGACGTGCAATGATACACATGTAGCTAACGATGTTCATACACGAGGTGATGCGCTTGTACCCACCTGCAATTGAGCTGAGTAGAGTAGTAGAAGAAGAAACAACCGTGGGAGACATTACGTTCCCGAAGGGCGCAATGGTAATGATGCCGATAATTCTACTGCACCGGAACACTAGAATATGGGGCGACGATGCATCGGAGTTCAAGCCCGAAAGGTTTTCGGAAGGAGTGCTGAAAGCAGCCAACGGTCGTGCAGCATTCATACCCTTCGGCTGGGGTCTCCGCACTTGCATTGGGGCAAACTTGTCAGTGATCGAGGCCAAAGTGTTTACTGCGTTGTTTCTGCGCCAGTTCAGTTTCGAGCTTGCGCCAACGTACTCACACACGCCTACCGTTGCCATACTCCTCCAACCACAATACGGAATCCCTCTCATCTTGCGCAAGCTCTAGATCATCATAATCATGTCTCTCGCATCGCTTTCGATCCATCTCCATATATGGAACGCATCATGTTAGTTAACTGCACTATGTGCAGCGTGTGAAAATAAACTTCTTTTAGATAAACTGATGTACACTTTATTTTATATATATATATATATATATATATATATTAGTTCTTCGGATTAATTAATTAATCTGCATTGTCCTTTTCCTTTTGTGATTAAATCTTTTTTATTTTTTTATATAAATTTAATTTGATTTGAGTTCAAGGCCAGGAATACATATAGCTAGAGATCAACTTCGATACAAATTAATTCATGAGAAAATAAGGAAAATAAAAATATTTGTGCAGCCTTTTATTCATAATGATTTGTGCATAGAGGTTCCAAATTCTGCCTGGATTAGTTGTGTAGATGGCCAATTTTATCTTAAACTTGTTTTGTGAATAGTTCGGTACTGTCAAATCTGATCCGGACAAAAATTTTCTGTGTGGATATTACAAATTCCCTGGTAAAGGATCTCCTATTGCATTTTGATATCATATTAATTGTGTATTGTATGTGCAATTTTTATTTTAAAACTATAATCTAATTTAGTTATATTTTTTAATTAATTTGAAAAACAACCCCTGCAATTCACTCATGATGTGCGCACAATATGACATAAAGTATAATAAAAGATTTACAATCATACCAACCAAATTCCGAAGCTAGAAAAGGTTAACAAATATGCATTATGTTTAGATTCATTTTTAGGATGTTTTGTGGAGATATGCATTATGTTTAAATAAATGTGTATGTTCTGAGAACAATGTGCATATATATTAGAATTTTTCTTTAGGGATAGCTTTAAATAGTTCAAAACATGTGTTGTATCCTTGGTTTTATTCTCTAGGAACAAAAATTGTTATTCCTTATCAAATCATGTATTTTTATATATACATGGTAAAATCTTTTTTTAGTCCCATAAAATAAGGGTAGAAATATTTTTGGTACTATAACTTCGACATGTGACGCTTTTAGTCCCATATAACTCGAAATCACGTCTTTTTAATAAAAAAAAAAGTGATTTTTGGAATTTTTAGTCCCAAAATTAGAATATTATTTTAGTCCTGAAACCATAATGCACATGACTTTTTGGGACTAAAAATGCGTGACTATGAGTTTTATGAGACTAAAAGTATCACCTGTCATAATTGTGGTACCAAAATAAATTCTATTCTTATTTTATGAGACTAAAAAAATATTTTGCCCCATATGTATATATGATTTTTTTGGGTAGGTATGTTGAATTGTATCTATTATTCTGATTATACTTTAATGAAAGATTATTTACTAAAAATTAATTATTAATTAATTGAAATTATTAATTATGAATTCAATAAATATTTAATTATTTTTAATCCAAAATTTAAAATTAATTTTTTTTTAAAATTTTAACATAAATTATTTTTGGTCTAAAATTTTAACTCTCGTGAGACAAGACAGAGAAAGAGAGGGAGACAAAACACAGAAATCCCAACATTGGGCCTGTTTCAGGCCATTTCTTAAATGGCCTAAAAGTAAATCCAAACATTGTGATGTATTGGGTAATAGTTGAGGTCCAATTTAGTGAAAAAGCCCAACACCTTGAATTCGGCCTACTTCAATGTGCTTGTAGGGACCATTCAACAACACAATTGAAAAGTCTATTCTCCCACTCCGCTTTCAGCTTCATTTCGTTTGGCGCTCAACTTTTCCCCATTGTTCAAAGGTAGGGTTTATCTCTTTTTTTAATTTATTCATATTTTGAGAGCGAAATCCTAGTCTCGTTAAAAAAAGTTATTTTCATTTTTGATATCATAATTATTATGAGTGTCGCTTTTTTATACCATAAAACACAAAAAATACACCTTTTTGGTCGCAAGTTAACGGCAGAGGCCATGTGCCTGGCACGTGGGTGTTAACAGTCCTTAACTCCTATTCGGTTATATGAATTTGTCTTTAAATATCATGTTTAATGGTATCAAACAACAAACAAATGTATTTTTTTGGTATCATTAAAAGAAAAAAATATTTTGACCAACTTTGACACAAATTATAATTTTTTTTATTTTTTACAAAAAGAAATGTTAGAAAATTTTTATTTTAATATATATAATAAAATAGCTCTAAAATTATAATTATTTTTATTCCAAATAATTTTTATGATCTTTTTTACTATTTTTGAAATTAAATATTATTTGGTCTAAAAATATATTAATATTTGATCACAAACTATAAAAACTAAAATTTATTTTTTGAGTAAAAGTATTAGATATATTTTTTTTATTAAATAATAAATTTAAAATTATTTACATTCGAGATAAACTGTAGCAAATATTAATTTTTTAAAATTAAAATTTTATTTTGTTTGAAAATATTAATAAACTTTGACCATAAATTATAAGAAATAAAATTTTATTTTAAAAAAGTAAAAAAATAAAGAAATTTTTATTTTTAAAAAATTTGAAAAATAAAGAAATCTTATTTTATTATAAATAATAAAATAGTTTATAATTTATAAGTATTTATTTTAGATAAATTTTAGCATATTTTAATTATTTTTATATTAAATTATTATTTATTCTAAAAAAATTAATAAAATTTGATAAAAGAAAAAATTAAGAAATAAATTTTAGTTTTATTTCTAATATTTATCTGTAATGTAAATAACTATAATTTAAAAATTAATTTATTATTTAATAAAATGAAATTTATCTAATACTTTTATTCAAAAATAAATTTTAATTTTTATAGTTTGTGCTCAAATATTAATATAATTTTAGACCAAATAATAATTTAATTTTAAAAATAGTAAAATAGATTCTAGAAATTATCTGAAATAAAAATAATTATAATTTCATAACTATTTATTATATATTAGAATAAAAAAATTTCTAATATTTTTATTTTTGTTAAAAATAATAAGTTCTTATAGTTTGTGGCCAAAGTTGGTCAAAAGATGAGAAAAAAATTAAGTGATGAAAGAAAATGAAGCTCAAATAAAATTGGGATGTTGGTGCCCTAACTTCAGCTCTACATCTTCGTTTTCAGTTGCACCCTGGATCAAACGGCCCTCATCACTAATCTTCATGGAACAACTATTTTCTAAAGTCGTGCTTCCAGCTAAAATCGTAACATTTTTATGATCTAACTTTGTTTCATTTGCAGATTGGCTCAAGTTGTTAGTTTGGTGTTTGATAACATCTTCCACAAGCTTTGTCGTGTTTGAGGTTAGATGAACCCTCCCTCCCTCCCTCATCATAAACCTATCAATACTCATCTTTATACCATCATTCTTAACCTCTACTCCCACCTTTCTTCTTCTCCAAAGATAATCGACACCTCTACGCCTACTCTTATTCTTGAATTTAACGACAACTTTCTATTTGCTGGCTTTCAGAAGGGGTAAAGGGTAAAGTAGAATTTGAAATGCTACAAGTTGGAGGAGGACAAGATCTTTTTTCAAATAAGTGGGCAATATGTATAATCATCTTGTAATCCTTGTGAGCAAGAGTGTTATTAGATATAGTGGATAGCATTATCCAAGTTTAAGTAAACATAACATTAATTACTCAATCCCAACCAGTGTAGGAATTAATCCCAATTCTATCCAGCCACCCCTTAATCCTATCCTAATTAGTAAACTAGCTTTATATGTATTAAGTTGGATGTACTCTATGCATGTATGGAATTAAAAAAAAAAAAAAAAAGAAAAGTTAATATACTCAGTGGGCTGGGTTGGGTCAGGTCAACCCAACAAGAAAATAGATTGCTCTTGGGCTGATCCAAGTATCAATATCTAGGATTGTTTCAGTCCAGTGGCCCAGGATAGTCTGGTCCTCGATCGGGCCTAGTTCGGGCTAGCAAGTTAGAACAATTGGGCCAATTTTTTTTAATAATACATGATATCTCATTTTTATTTTATTTCTCTAAGTGAACTATACTAATAAGTTTTTAAAATTGTTTAAACTCTAAGATTTTTTATCTTTATTGTATTACTTCTAAATATTTAGTCCAGTAATTCATTAATGCTCTTTGTTTATATTTTTCAAAGTTTATTTTAAGTCTTTTTTGGTTTGTTATTTATCTAAATTTATTATTGCAAGTTTGTTAGTTCAATTATTATTTAAATTATGTACTTTTAACTACTTTTTTTTAGTTATAATTTTTTATTTGATTCCATTTATTATTTCACAAAATAATCATAAATTTAAGTAATTATTTAAAAGATACCTCAATTTGACAAAAATAAAAACAAAATAAGGCCAATCGAGCCTGGGTTGGGCTTGGACAAAGACTCAATTGGGTTAGTCAATGGGTCGGGCCTCGATTAAAAATAAACCTAATTGAGGTCAATATTTAAAACCCCCTGACCACCGTAAGATCGACCATGAACAATACTGACTAATTCTGGGCCAAGCTTTCGAGTTAGTTCGTGTCAATCTTGATCTGACTTGACTCATCATGCACCTTAAATATGTATTTATGATATATATATATATATATTATGCGTATACCTTTTTATCATAATAAAATCAAGAAAATAATTATATTAATGATCGAGATAACATATGCATAATTTCACAATTTTTTATACTTGTTGTCTAAGTAAATAAAAACTCAAAGCATAAAATAAATAATTAATCAAAATTAATAAAATAAAATAATATTAAAATATGCATGCATTCAAAATTAATGAAAGATTTAATTGAGTAAACAAATAGATGATTTGTGAATAATAAATAAATATACTTAAAGATAATTTTGTTTATAAATATTTTATCATCCAACTTATTTACTCTAGGCACCACACCGTTAATAAATAATATATGAAGAGAGGAAAGAGTATTTTTTGGGTTATGGTTTTTTTATATAGTATAGTTTTGAATTAATATTTAAATCAATCAAACTCCTAATATTACAACATATGTTTGAAGTCATTTTCTTGTACCTTTATGCACACTAGTAATGTGTACAAAGTAAAGATTATTGTCCCCTTATTTGTGGACCTATTTAACCCAGACAAATTGTAAGGAAATACAAACCACAAAATTCAGAGTTTCGATAAGGTTCATGTGGTGTGCAAGACATAAAGATTATTACCATATTAACCAATTCTTTGGAACAATTTTCGAATATTATTTTCTTTATCATAAAATAAAAAAACAGACGTAACACTCTGTAAATCCGTTAAGAATAATTGCATCTATGCTATGTATACCGACTGAAATTCCTATAGTTGACCTACGTTGTCAAGAATTCAGACTATAGCTGACCTATGTTTAACTTGAAAATCAACATACAAATAAAAACCTGCATTTAAGAATTCAACACAAACCATAATATACATAGGTGGGCTCCATGTGGCCAGAGCCCTTTTGAAATTATTCTGTATCGAAAATTCTTCCAACAATATTTGAGATAAAAGTCACGTATTTATAAAAAAATTTGGACCGCATCCATTACTATCTAAAAAGTGGACATTCTTAAAACACCACCTTCATATGTTTATAAAATATAGACATAATTAATTCTACATGAAAAAATAATGTCAAGTAAATTTTGTTTTCTTAATTTATAAAAGATTAACCACACATACAAAATGTTTAGACGATGTTATTACAATATAAATACGCAAATTTAATAATTTTCTCATCTCCTTAAACCCTGTCCACATATATATATATATATATAATTATCTCATTTTATACAAATTTATTATAATTTATGATTTATTATTTAATATTATTTAGTTATTGAAAAATATAATAATACAAAAATCCAGTAGAGAAGGGCAGGCAATGGGTGGATGCAATGAGTAGTTGAGAATGTAGGTGGATTTCCAATTCATAAAAAATTGAGCACGCGGCCCTCGTTCCTACCACCATTAATCATGCAAAATCACACTCAATCATATTACATACGACAGAGTCTCGAACATACCGATTGAAGCATCGTGGCAAAAATATTTGGACCCATGACAACGCTATGACTTAACTATGATCGGTTCATGCATGTCTGGACAGGGTTGGTAATTGGACTCGGATTTTGGAAAAACTGTCCTGACACCTGCTTTTAATGGAGTGGGTCCGAATTTCAAAAATAGAGATGGAAACGGGTAGTGAGTTCTAAAAATGAGAATTCATTCGGGACTAAGGACCCGCCTCGAATGTTGGCTTCAAACCCCATTGGGAGCGTGGGTGAGTGAGTCTGTGCGTGGGAAAAAAAAAAAAAAAAAAAAAAAAAAAAAGCTACCGCCTCTAAAAATTTAATTTAGTTTATATATTTAAAATTTTGAATGTAATTTATCTAATGTTTCTATCCTTTTCCAAGGATTCCTTCCTCAAATTTAACTAATTTAACAATATTTAACAAGAAGAAAAATGAAAAGGTTGTTACTAATGTATAATTTATATGAATTATTTGAGTTTGAAAACTGTTACAATTATGAGTAGGAGTAGGCGTTCCGGTCGGGTGGGGATCTGAGTTCGGTTATTTTTCAATTTTTCTTAAAAAAATTTGAGTAGCGAGTAATCTGATACCCAGATTAAAAAAGTCTGGTCAGTTCTATTCAAACTACTTGATAGGGTACCTAAAGTTTTTTAATAAAATATAAAATTATTTATTTTTTTTAGTCTAGGGTTATTATGTTCATACATTTCCTTCTTTCCTTCTCCTTCTCTCTTATTCTTCTCATTTTTTTTTTTCCAAAGTCTCAAGTTCTCAACCCAACTCCCAAGATTCAAGACTTTCAATTTCAATAAAACTCCATCTTCTTCCACTCAAACTTTAATTTTTAAAATATGACAAGAAATGGTTGAATTAGAATACCAGATCTAAAAATTATCAATGTTTACAGTTTACGTATGCAAAAATTTGGCTCTGTGACAAAAGTTTACAGAGGCAAATTTTGCCTCTGTTGTTACAGATTTTGCCTCTGTATTGGGCAAAAATGCAAATTTTACCTTGTAACAGAGGCAAAATTTGCTTCTATTCTTTGAATGCAAGTTCAAGCATTCAGAGTTAAATTTTGACTCTAAATATTTTATCTTTCTAAAAAAAAAAAAAAACATATTGGGTATTCAACAGTCGGGTATTATCCGACAAAAATTGGGTTGGGTATCCAACTCGAACTACCCGACTCAACGCCCATCCCAAATTATGAGTTATTTTAGTTGTTATGAACAATCTTATTTGTACTTGAAATTATTTTTTGTTTGGAGGATTTGAATATTTGAGTTAAGCTTCGGAATAATTTTATTTGTAATTGATAGATCGAAATTTTCATTTTGATGGAATAGTTGAATTTGTCTTATCGACGGATTTTGCAACGTGTCGATACACAAAAATGACTGGAGGGGGGGCGAATTCCATATCCTTCCCAAAGATTGTGGACGATCCCGAATCCAGTCCAACCCGTCCCATTTCACTCCATTGCCGCCGCTACGATGCGAATCAGTATGGGCAATTATGGAATGTATTTATCAAACAATATATTCTGAAAATGGCTATAGAAAATCTTGAGATGTGGGCCAATATATATGTGGCCATATTTTTTGGTAGGCCGAAATTGTGTATATATATATATATATATATATATATATCCTAAATTATATAAAATAATTTAAAATATTAAATATAAAGTTATTTTTTGTTAAAAGTAAATATAAAATTGTTTAAAATAGCTAACTTTAATATATATTATATATCACATTACATCTGTAGCAATTTTAGTCGTATTTGAAAATCTTTTAGTGGAAAAGAGGAGGTGTTGTTCATGTGATTCTGACATTTTTACTAATTATTGAAAAATTATAAATTAAAACATGTACAAAATAATTATTTGAAAATTTCAAAATCAGAAAGCAGCACGAATAGATTAAAATAATATAAAAATAAGTCGTTGTTTGCTATCTAATAATTTATTGTAATTGACTTTACATGTGCGTATAGTAATTTAGTATATATGTTATCAGTATTTATTTTGTAAAATAATGTACTGGGTTTACGGTAAAGGCTGTTTATTTTCCTATCCTACTGTATGAATAATATTATATCATTTTTTTTCCTCCTCATTCTTTGTTTGTTTCATATGTAGTAGTAATCGGACACATGCAGTCGATATTTGTGCAGAATATTAAAAATAATAATAATAATAATAATACTTGTACTTTGGTTATAATAATATATTGATTTAAAGTGTATGTTTGGTCCAACACGTAATTTAGATTATTTAGTATTTATGTTTTTTAATTTTTTGGATACCATTTTGATTATTATTTTTTTAATTATTACAATTTTAGTCTTTTTTCTTTTGCTGGAATTCATTCTCTTCACAGTAAATGTATGTGCATTTTACACGACTTTTTAAAATGGGACTACTGTTCCTATTGGCTCATTTTTTGTCGTTTAACTTTCTAGAATGTCTTGATCTTATATCTTTTTAATTTTCATAATTGTAATATTTTTTTTTCATTGTAGTTCACCCTTTTTGCTAGTGTAGGTGAATTCTGACAAAAAAAAAAACAGTCAGATTGTAAACATTAAAAGATGAAAATGCCAACTAATTGAAATTATGGACAAAAAATACATTTAATCCTAATATATTTATAAGGATAAAGTTATTAATCAAATTTGCGTTTATTTAAGATTATTAAGTCTCCCACTTTGTATAGTATTGACTATAATGAGGAATAATTTTTTTTTAAAAAAAAGCAATAAAAATTTTTAAACGATTTAAAAAAACAGTCACCAAAATAAAAATATCTTAATGATTGTAGGTAAGATGGTAATTGTAATTAGTAAATAGATAGTTACTTCGTGTTGATTATGATGGCCATGGACGACCACATCGGTCGCCTCGAACACATGATGACCATAATGAGGGAGATGCGAGCTTCCTCCTCGATCGCAACACCTCCCCTGACAGACCCCTGGCCTCGAATCAAGATAATTTGGATGTCGCTGATGAGGCGGGGTTAGATTAGGTTTTATATTTTTTTTTACTTTTATAATTAAATACTTTTTTATATTAATATAATATTTTTCTTAACTATTCATGTTTCACAATGTTTATTGAATTCCATTATTTTATATTTATTCAATTAATTAAATTTATAAATACAATTAATTAAAATTTTATTAAATTAATTTAATTATATATGAAAATTTAATAAAATATATAAATTCATTTATTTATTTAAATTTAGTAAATATATTAATATATTATAAAAAATTATAAAATTCAAAAATTAGGAACAGTTTTAGTAATGGTAAAGAAAATATTACAAATTTAAGTGAATACCCATTTCAAATGTTGTTACTACGACAGTTCCAAATAATTGTTCTTAAGCTGGACGGACTGTTCCAAATACTCTTACTATAACCATTTCAAGCAGGTGTTCCAAATTAGTGGATAACCGTTCCAAATACCATTGTTATTTCAGTCTTCTACATATGTTCCAAATTAAGAACGACTGTTCCTAATACCATTACTAAAACAGTTCTATAGACGTGTTTCTATTTAAGACAACCCATTCCTAAATGCGTTGTAGATTACAATTCCAAAAATCATTTCTAAATTTATCAACAATACAAATAAAAACAGTTACCGTTCCAAAAGTTTTCCGACAAAATTAATGTAGCCGTTCCAAAATCCGTAAAAGTCGTTCCAATTCAAAAAATTAAAAGAATTTGGACAAATTCAATATGAGGAACAATTTTCGATGAGTATTACAATTACCATCCCAAATAGAAATATTTTTGTCTTAACCATTTCTAAATTTTTGTAACGCTATCTGCAAGGAAAATTTTCAAACCGTTCCAAAATTCATTCCATATAAGCTCGGTATCCTGTAAATCATTCCAAAACTCGCCCCAAATTCCCTTTTTTTTGTAATGATCTACAAGAAGAAAAATTGTAAGATTCATACTAGGAAGATTCCAATTATAGTCTTTTGATGTCTAAATTAAATAGATCATAAAAGAAATGCTCAAGGTCCTAAAAAATATCATTTTAGCAAAAGGTGGCATTGCAGGATTGATATTTATAGTTTCTTTTTTTTTTTTTTAATTGTGAGATTTCGCGTGAATCAAAAATTTAAAAATAATGGACTGGTTATCATGAGTTCTTTTTGTACTTGGGTTTAGCACTAATCTGGGTGGAATCGTTCCTGACAGAAATAGAAAGATACGAATCTTGGCTTGTTTTGCCTTAAATATGATATGTTACAATGAGCTCTTTTAAAATTTATTTTAATTATATATATCCCTCATTATTTAAAAATTTACAAATATATCTCTGAAATTACAAATACACTTACAAACACCTCCCTACAATAAACTGCCACAAAAAAATATTTATTAAGATATTTATAATTTTAGTAGGACATTTACAATTTTTAAACAATAAATAGTATTTATAAATATGACAAAACTAAAAAAAATGAATTGTAATTACTATTATATCACCAAATCTGCTAAACACCAAAAGTATGTTATCAACATGTGCGTTTTCCTATCTAAAGCTAACGAATTGACAAAAAATGCATTAATATAATAAGCTAAAACTGATCTATTTTTCAAAGTTGAAATCGCTCTATATTTTGGGACAGACTTATTTATAATATAAATTGATATGGAAAGATTAGCAAGTCAAACTACGTTTAATATAAAAATCATTTGCTACATATTTATGATTATAGCCTAATTAATCACTCAAATGAAATAATAATTTTCATATATTCTTGTTAATTTTTATATAAGTTATTAGATGAGCAATATCATAAATATATATACATATCATGACAAAATTCATACATAAATAGAAAAAAAAAATAAAAATACCTCGAGCCGCCTTAAATGGAAAGACAAACGAACTCGGACCACATCATTTCTGATAATTAGAGTTTGATTTTATTGAAAAATATTATTAAAAGATACTGCAAATAATTGATTGGACACTACAAAACGATAAAGAAAGAAAAATAAAAGTAGCGATGAAAAACCCAAGTCATAATTTGTCCACTACCTATAGATACTTATACAATAATATAGTTTTTTTTTTGTCACAATAGTTAATTTTATAGTTTTAATAGTGACTATTATTTTATAAATTTCTTAACAAAAATTAATGATGAAAAGTTGTGAACAAAAACTACAATAAATTATAATATCAGCGACAAAGAGTCGAGTAATAATTTTAAAATTATCACAAAAATATATATATTTAAATTAAAATAATTGTTTTTTTTATTATATAATTATTACTGACAAAAATTGTATAAAAATTATCACTAGATTTTCACTAGACGTATATTACTAATTGTTTCTATGGACACTTTAATGCTCAATATTTCGTCACTAATAATTGTCAGCTCCAATTTTACCAAAGAATTGCTACACTTAAAAATTCATTATTTTGACAATTTTAAAAAATTATCTTTTTTTTCCGAAAAATTCCTATTTTTGGTAGTGGAAGTTGATTGCAATAAAAGGCAACTAACAACAAAAATATGTAGGGGACCCCGTGACAAGTGACAACAAATATTTGTCACTATAAATTATGGTATCACTAATAATTTATAGTAATAACTTAATGCATAATTCTCGTAATAAACAATTATATAATAATCATATCAAAATTATTATATTAATATATTTTTAGTGATAATATTAAAATTTTTACTCAATATATTATTATAAATATTATATTTTATTGCAACGGGAGTGAACCGCATATATTAATATTTAGAATATCACATTTTTTTAACGCACAAGGAGCATGTTTTCGTGGGGAAAAAAATTACGAGGAATATCTAAGTGGTGAAATTGGTCCAATTATATTGTAAACCTCCTGTACGAGGTTCCCTTTAAATAGCACTCAGGCGTCCCTCATCTTCCTCACCAAACAGTAACCAATATGCTGGGATCTATCCTCATTGTTGCAGTGTTGGCACTTGTGCTTCAGGCAGCATGGAGATTCCTGGATACGTATTGGTTCCAGCCCAAGAAATTGGAGAAAATCCTAAGAAAACAAGGCCTGATAGGCAACCCTTACAGGTTTTTCTTCGGAGATGCCAGGGAAACCGGCAAAATGTTCAAGGAAACCTACTCCAAGCCCATCGGCATCACCGACGACATTACACCTCGTGTCCTGCCCTTCATTACCAAGACCTTAAAGACATACGGTATTCCTCTTACGACCTCGTATATGAACTTTTGGTAATTAATGGTTGCTATGATCGAAGATAATATTAATTAGTGAAATATTAAACAACAGTCTTAGATATATGTATATGTCAGTTTTGTGAAGTATTAATGATTGCTGGTTACAACTTTTACATAATAATGCTCGCTATTAAAATTAGGGAAAAATATTTTTTTAGTTCGTTAAGTATGCCCAATTTTAGTTTTAGTCTTATAAGTATGCCCATTTTTTATTAACTCCAGTAACTTGCAAAATTGATTAGTTTTAATCCTCCGGTCGATTGGATTTATAATTGCCGGAAAAGTGACATGACATGACACCTAGATACGTTTTTGTTGATTTATAATCTTATGTGGCTAAAATTATGATGTGGAAGACAAGTTGACATCTTTTGTGCAAGTTTGGAGAGAAGAAAAGTCACATTTCTTCCCTCCAACAGATGTCAATTTGTCTTCCACATCATAATTTTAGCCATATAGAATTATAAATCAACAAAAATGCATCTAGGTGTCATGCCATGTCACTTTTCTGGCGCAAATTATAAATCTAATTGATCGGAGGACTAAAACTAATCAATTTTTCAAGTTATTGGAGTTAATAAAAAATAGGTATACTTATAGAACTAAAACTAAAATTGGGTATACTTAACGGATTAAAAAATTATTTTTCTCTTAAAATTATTATTACGACCAAAATTAACAAGCATTTAATTTGTTAGCTTACATCACTAGATTCTTTATCGCTAACTCTTGTTTTTTGAGTTTAATTACATCACCCTACCCTGCTATTATGAAAAAGTATAAAATTACTCACTTTAATGTCAAAATCACAAATTTCCCATCATTTACGGTTATTCAGGCCGAGGACAAGATAAAAAGTTAAGACCAACTTTTAGGATGATATCAGCAAATTTCATTAAGCTGACTAACAAACAAAAGTATTTAGGATAATTGCGTATCTACAAGACAGACAACAATAAGACACTGTCTCAATTCAGATTACAATAAGACAGACCGATAGTAAGAGTGACAAATTTATAATTACTAATAGTAACAAAGGAAGACGTTATCATTAACCTTCTTTTTCTTTTCTAGTGATTGGTTTAGTGTAGGGTGGCAACGAGTCAGCTCGAGCTCAATTTGACGAGTTCGAGTTCGAGCTTGGTAATTTTTTTTATTTTTTTATTTTTTATTATTATTAGATTAAATCACCAAATTTTTTTACATAACTTATAAGTAATGAAATAGATTGCATAATGTATACTATGTTATAAATATACCAAAATATATTATGAAATTTTAATTTATCGGTATAAATATAAACTACTAATTAGTTTAGTAATAATATAATTAGTAAAATATACAAAAAAAAAATCATACTGAACAATTTAAAAATTATAAACAGTATCAATTATATAAAATAATGCAATCGAAATATATAAAAATATTTTATAGTTGAGATTAATATATGTTAACAATCTGCAGTAAATTTATATATTTATAAATATTAGTATTACATTGATGTAACTATCATCATACATTATTGAACAATATGGTTAATCGAGCCATCAAAGTTCAGATCAAATCGTTAGATATAATCAAACTTACAGAAAATACATTTGGTAAAATTTTAGACTTATTGGATATACGGATATCGAGATATCGTGAATCAAACCATGTGATTTTAAATCAAACCGTCTGATATGATCTAATGGACACAGTCTTATAGATGTTTAAATTTGGTATGAATCGTGTGCTCGAATTTTAAGATATTGTAATTATAGTTTAAACTTTTTTTATCTCATTATATATAATAAAATAATAATAAAAATAATTGAGATTGTTCAACCATCATTATTATTATTATTATCATTATTTTTAGATTAATTCATATGAATCACTAAATTTCGACATAAATTTATAAGTAATAAAATAGATTGTATAGTGCATAGTATGTATCTTGATATAAATATAAAACTCAAAAATTGATAAAAAAAAAATCATAAGTGAATTATTTGTCAATTAAAAAAAAGTATAACACAATACAAATATATATTAAAATATGACATAAAATTTATATGTGTCATATTAAATAATAATTTCAATTATAAAAAATATTATAATTTATTAAGTTGTTGATTAAATTTATTTTTGAATAAAAATTAAATATATAAATAAAAGTACCATAATTTATTATTATCCAATATAAAATATATGAAATTGATTAATAATTATAAATATGGTGAATTATGAGTATAAAATTGATAAAGTATTGAATATGAAATTAAATATATAAAAATTTTAAAAGTAAAAATATATATAAAAAATAAAATAAATTCGCGAGATGAACAGAGAGGATTGAGCTCAAGCTCAAAATTAAGCCGGCACGCGAGCGCTCGATTCGTCTGCCACCCCCAATTTAGTGATCGAGCCTTAGTGTTTATTTTTCTTACATGTCGTACAGGTAAAAAATCATTCATATGGGTGGGGCCGAAGCCAGTTGTTTTCATCTTCGACCTGGAGATGATGAAAGTTATATTGACGAAATACATTCCGTTTCAAAAGTCGTTCAAGGCATCAAATCCGATATTCAAGAGGCTGGTGGGAGGACTAATTGTGTATGAAGGCGAACAGTGGAGCAAGAACAGAAAGAAGCTGAACCCGGCTTTTCACTTGGACAAGTTGAAGGTCATGATCCAGATCAGCTGAACCCTTACAAATTGTCAAGTCCTGATTATTAATGATGTTTGTTTATTACAGGAGATAGTGGGTACGATGCAAAACCAGGGACAGGAAACTCTGGATGAATGGACGAGTATGATGCCTAAGGATGGATCTCCCCTTGCGCTTGATGTTTACCCTTATCTCAAACAGTACACAGGCTGTGTGGTATCATGGGCATTGTTCAGCACCGCACCCACTCCAATAGTCAAAAGGACTTTCACTATCATCTCCGAGCTCACACATATTTCCAATCAGGCTCAGCCTTTTATCATTCCTGGAGAGCAGTAAGTTTCTTTAAAACCTAGCACACACATATCTATCTAATCCCTTCGCTACTCCTGCAATTATAGCTATTTGACACTTTAGTTGTTTAACTTATTAGGTTTGTACACTGTTTTCGTTTGGCCGGAAATAACGTCATAATTCCAAACAATTTTGAGAATTCTGACCAATTTTGTTCTTTTTAATTATTTATAAGACTGAAGTCCCAAATTATACCCATAATTATAGGACCAAAAATGTAATTAACTAAGTCATTGATGCGCCTACTCTATAATATAAGCTAATTATAATTACTTTTTTGAAATTAATATAGTTAATTAACATTAATATTCCATGACACCACTAGAGAAATATGTCAAACGAAAAATCATGGCGAATACAAATAACCATGGCTCCGCAAATTGGCTATTGTTTTTGCAAGTGAAGCCAAAACAATCAGCCACAGCTAAAACCATAAAAAATATTAATTAGTTATGATAAAAAATTAAGTTTTCACATTTGTTTTGTTTGAACATAATTAATATTACTGATTTGTGATAGTTTTTCAGTTTTGTCATTTATTATGTAGCGAGAAATTAATTCTTTTGTAGTGCAAGTTGTAATATTTAAGCATTATGAACATGTACGAGTTTAGGTTCTTTCTCAAGAAATATAAGAAGGCCAACGAAATTGAGGACGAATTAACAGCTACATTCACGCACATGGCTGAGGAAAGGTTAGCGCAGAGAAGGGCAGGAGAAAACAAAGGTGAACCCGACTTATTTGACTTGTTAGTGGATGAACTAGAAGAAGTAGACATCAAAGACAAGAATGGTCGTGCCGCCGCCATTTATGAGATCATTCAACAGTGCAAGCTGTTCTACGTAGCTGGTCACGAAACCACTGCTAATCTCATCTCTTGGACCATTATCATGCTTTCCTATCACAAACAATGGCAAGTTCGCGCCAGAGAAGAGATTTTCCAACTCTTGGGCGACAGGAAGAACATCACTGCTGATGACATTGCCAACCTGAAATACGTAAGTACAATAAATTAAGGTTTACACACATCCATCAGGGTTTTCTTTATTGTGCTGACGTGCCATGATACGCATCGTTTTGGTGCAGGTGAATATGATTGTGAACGAGACGTTGCGTTTGTTCCCTCCAGCAATTGAGCTGACAAGAGTAGTTGAAGAAGAAACAACCGTGGGAGACCTAGTCCTACCCAAAGGCTCAATGGTAATGATGCCCGTACTTTTACTGCATCGGGACCCCAAAATATGGGGCGACGACGCGAATGAGTTCAGGCCCGACAGGTTTGCTGAAGGAGTGCTGAAAGCTGCCAATGGTCATTCCGCATTCTTACCCTTCGGCTGGGGTGTGCGAACTTGCATTGGGGCAAACTTGGCATCCTTAGAGGCCAAATCGTTTATTACATTGTTTCTGCGCAACTTCAGCTTCGACCTCTCACCAACGTACGCACACTCACCTATGGTTACATTGCTCCTGCAACCACAGCACGATGTCCCCATAATTATGCGCAAGCTCTAGACGAGAATATTGTTGAGGGGATTGGTCGATCATCGCTCTCTAAATATTGGCTAATTTAAATTAATATCTCTGGCATGAATATAAGCTACACTGCATGCAGTGTGTGAAAATACTTCTATGAGATATATAAATAAATGTGTGCTTTACTACCTAAGTTATTTTCGATTTCACCTATGCTATATATCTTTTTTTTTTTATCTAATAAAACTATACTTTTATTTATACGGGTTTTGTTCGGTCTAACTTGGGTTTAAATCCGAAACATATAATTAGAAATCGATATTGCTTATAAGTTTATGTACAATTTCATGCAACCTTATATTCACCATAGTTTATTAATAAATCCATCAATTGTTTAGAGTGATGAAATTTTTTAGCTGCAGATGAAATTGTGAGGTGGGGATTGTAAGAACATATATACGTGAATTGTTTGAGACACATGTTTGGCTAGTCGTTAAAAAAATTCAGAACTTTTCCGATAATAATATTAAAGACCCATCACATACGCCCACCACACATTTCAAAACCTTTCATTCCAAACAAAGCCAAAGGCTTCTTGGATAGTAGTTGATTTTAATAATAACTTTATGAATTGTTGATTACAACTAAAAAAAGTTATATATTTTAAATTAAAAATAAAATAAAATATTCCCTGTGGGTAGCATATGTTCCACACTAGTAATATTTTTATTGATATATATATATATATTATATATATATATATATATAGAGAGAGAGAGAGAGAGAGAGAGATTGATGTGGGCAGAACAATAATTCTTGTCTCGTACTTCTGGCACCTATTTTAAGGTTCGAGGAGACACAACCACAAATTCAGACATTTTGATAAGGTTCGTGTGGCGAGCCGCAGGACAACGAGATTATTACCACCATAGTGAGTGGTTCGTTTTCCTATTGTCATAAGTTTAATAATTCCAAAAAGGATAGTTAATGAATTTTAAGAATATATTATAATTCCGTATAGACAATTAATAAGAACTTATATTTTCGTATTTTTTAAAATTAAGCACATACATAAAATGTGTAGATTAAATTTTTTAGTACATATAAATCACTTGAAAGCTATCAATTTCTCACGTCCCGAAAACCATTTTTTTCCCTCTCTCTTTTCAAATTCACACATATACTCAAATGGGCGAGCTAGTGTTTCACTGGAGTGAAAAGAAACTAAAATTTTAAATAATTCACCTATTTGGG
>NC_026154.1:1925964-1950150 GCF_000512975.1 Sesamum indicum
TAAAAATTTCTCTTTATTTTTTATAATAAAAATAAGCAAATTAATATTAACTTCGAAGTTACTAAAAGAATTCAAAATTGATAAATACACGTCAAACAAGAACAAACATAAAATATATTTAGATGTCAATATGAGTGTTTTTTCCGCTCTAAACTATTCAGTTTCACTCAAATAAAAACCACTCCTAAAAATCCAAAAAAATACCATATAAAGAAAGAGAATGTGTATGAGTGTAGGTGTCTATGTGGGGATGGAAAAAATAAAATTGAAGAAAAATTATATGTATAAATAATATAATAAAAAATATTATATATAATATATATATATATATGTGGGTGCGCGCGCTTTGTTTCTCATCTTTTTAGCTTTGGCCATTTTTTGGACACGAACCAAATATAATTTTAGAGAGATTTTATATATATTCAGTTTTAATTATTTTTATCCATTTATTTTTCCTGACTGAATATGAAATTTTTTTATATAGACCCCTTTTACATTCAGTTTTCTTATATTCATTTTCGTCTGAAACAAACCAAAATTAGCTATTTTTGAAAGTTTGGTACTAATTTTGCAAATTCCCTATAACTAAGAATGAGAAATGCAATTTTCTGTGCTCAAATATATATGTATTTCAAGATCATTGGTTCAAGTCTACTGAAATCTTGATATTTATCTCATTTAATGTCAGTACTATAATGTGTATTTATCCCACTTAATGTAATTTTATCGTAATATCAATTTATTATAATTTGATTTTATTGATCTAATTAATGGATGTACTTTTTCTGTTTTATTGTTGTAATTATATAATCACCGTTTCTATAATATATATATATATATATATATATATATATGCACTTTATAACAAATTCATAGAAATATAAATAGAAAAAAAAACGTAAGAAAAATGCCCAGCCACCTTAAACTTGTGGAAGACACTTAACAAAAAAAAGAAAATAGAAACTCCCATACTTTATAAAATTACTCAGGCCTCATCAATATTCAAATATTCCTTTCTTTTTACCAAAATACAATTAAGTCAATTCAACATATTATTAAAAAATAGTGCAACAATTGCATGGAGCGAACCATAATAAAACTCATAATCGTCCAATTTAGGATTATATATGTCGAACGTTATGGATGGTGCCGATGCTCCATTCAGTATATTTAGGAGATGAACGATTGACAGGTATTTAATTTTTTGAAATTAAAAGATATATATTAGTTATTCCTCTCTTGAATGTACGAAATACATAGTACAATAACATGCATGCACGTCATCATAGGTTGGTTACTGGTCCAATGATACTGACAACCTCCATCACTAGGCCCCTTTAAATAGGACACATGTATCCTTCATATCCCTCGCCAGAAGCGAACCAAAATGCTGGGAACCATTGTGATTATTGTAGTGTTAGCACTAGTGGTGCGCGCAGCATGGAGATTCCTGGATACGTATTGGTTCCGGCCTAAAAAACTGGAGAAAATCCTCCGGAAACAGGGCCTGACAGGCAATCCTTACAGGTTTTTCTTCGGAGATGCCAGGGAAACAGGCAAAATGTTCAAGGAGTCCTACTCCAAGCCCATCGGCATCACCGATGACATCGCCCCTCGTGTCATCCCCTTCGTTACTAAAACCTTAAGGACATATGGTATTTTTACGATATTCTCGTATTTTTACATGCAAATATATTGCACTTGTCATATAATTAATTCAAATCCAACCAAGTCAAGTTCGGACTAGAATTTCCCAACAGAAATTTTATATATTTGTTGACCGTTATTACTGTTATTTACAGTGGTAGGGACTTGTTCTTTTTTTTTTTTTCTTTCGAGAAACTTATCTTGAGATGGAGACGTAACTTGAAAGTACCATCTCATATGTATATATATATCACCATTTTTTTGTTTTATCTTTAATTAATATTAAACTTTTCTTCAGCTAAAGCTTGTGAAACTGAGAAAAAAAAATTTGTGATCATATATCTAAAAGACAATATTACACAAAAATGAACCCAATTCTTAAATTATAAAATTAATAAAATGTTTCTCTAGAATTTATGTTAATATTTCAATCAAATTTGATTGTTTGAAAAAACACATTTCTAAAGTTTGGTTAATAGGCCCGATAAAATTGAATAAATTAACTATAATAATAATTAAATCTATCAAATCTAATAATTTAATTAACCAACTATAGAATTTTTGAATTAAATGGGATATTTAATTCAACTAATTTAAATTGTCAAACTTATAAAATCTTTCAATTAAACAGTACATCTCTTAATATAAACTATATTTAGTAAGTAAATTAATTAAATAATATAATTATTTAAAATAATATAAATTAAAATTCAAAATTTCCATACCTCTGTTCGCTCCGCAAATGTGTTGTACCTTCATTTAAAATTTGTGTGTGTAAATTAATGTATGTGTGTAAATTAAAATATGTAAAGGGGGTGAGGTGGTGGTGGCATCATCTGCTGCTGCCCCCTTTATTTTTTTGTTTTATTAATATTTTTAATAATTACCATTACGATTTATTTAATTTTTTAATTAATATAATTTACTTTCAAATATTATAATGAGCACAATTATTACTGTTCAAATTTTATTATATTTTAATTGTGATCTATAATTTATTTGTAATTAAATTTAAATTTTCTTAATAATAACTAATTATTCTCTCAATTATGCATAAAATTCTACTTACGTGACATGTGGTGATTTAATTTTCAATGGTTTTTTTGTGATGGGTATAGGTGAAAAATCGTTTATATGGGTGGGGCCTAAACCGGTGGTGTTCATCTTCGACCTGGAGGCCATGAAAGTTATATTGAACAAATATGTTCTGTTTCAGAAGTCTTTTAAGGAATCTAATCCCATATTCAAAAGGCTGGTGGGTGGACTTCTTGTCTATGAGGGCGAACAGTGGAGCCAAAACAGAAAGAAGCTCAACCCAGCCTTTCATTTGGACAAGCTCAAGGTCATGAGTCATAAAAAATGATCGTTGTTATGATTCTGTACATACTCGGATTTGATGGATGAATTGTCGTTGTTATTAACACGACATGATGCTTTTTTATTACAGGAGCTAGTAAATACGATGCAGAAACAGGGACAGGAAACTCTGGATGAATGGAGCAGCATGATGCCCAAGGATGGATCACCCCTTGTCGTTGATGTTTACCCTTATCTCAAAGTCTATACAGGTTGTGTGGTTTCACACACATTGTTCAGCACTCCTCCCACTCCGTTAGTCAAAAGAACTTTCACAATTATCTCTGAGCTCACACATATTTCAAATCAGGCTCAGCCTTTTACCATCCCTGGTGAGAAGTAAGTTTTGAAATTCTTATTCAAATCAGGTTTGGTCAAACTAAATAAATCACACATTATTTGTCATATAAGTGGTCACTTTGTTTAACTGTACATCAATCACACGACAAATGTAGTGTACTTATTTAGAATTTCCGGTTCCACAACTATGACACACGTACATGCATATCTCCGTTGCTATTCCATCATGTTGTAGCTAATTAGGTATTGTAAACATGATGGAGTTTAGGTACTTTCTCAAGAAATATAGAAGGGCCAACGAGATCGAGGACGAATTAACAGCCACATTCACAGGTATGATTGAGGAAAGGTTAAAGAAGAGAAAGGTAGGAGAGAGGAAAGGTGAACCGGACTTATTTGACTTGGTTGTGGATGAGCTTGAAGAATTAGACAGCAACGACAAGAATGCTCGTGCCGCCGCCGTCTATGAGATCATACAACAGTGCAAGCTATTCTACGTGGCTGGTCACGAAACCACTGCTAATCTTATCACTTGGACTATAGTCATGCTTTCCTATCACAAAGAATGGCAAACTCGTGCCAGAGAAGAGGTTTTCCAAGTCTTGGGCGACAGGCAAAACATCACTGCTGATGACTTAGCCAACCTCAAATATGTAAGTCTACATAATAAGGGTTTCTCCGCATATGCATGCTGATCCGACCGAGATCGCGGGTCGCGCTTGTTATCGTCCCTGTCACTCTGTCGAACCCTTTATATCCTGAAAACAGAACAAGCGTTACCTAGCCGGGTTAGGTACCGGCGTAGATACTCCGACGCTCAAGTCAGTATAGAGAATTTTATCCGGTAAAAGAAATACTAAAGAATATGAAAAGTGAAATATGAAAGCCAGACCAACCCTTTTTTCTCTCTTCCTTCTTCTTTTTATACTGATCCCTTTTCGTGTCCTCTGCACGATCCTAATACCCGCTTCCACGACAGGTCATCTCGCGATCGTGGCCCACCTTTTTCGGGTATAAGATTGCCCTTAACCGTTTCTGAGATTATCCACGTGAGTGATAGGTTTAATCTCTCTTTTTACGCCTTTGTCTCTACCTTTCATACTAAGGGTATATTAGTCTTTTATTATTTCCCTCCATCACATGCATATAGATCATCGAGCTTGAAAACACCAAACAGTGAATTATACGATCACATCGATTTTACAGGTTTAATTTGTATTGTGATATTGATGTGCAATGATACACATTAATCGTTTGCTGCAGGTAACAATGATCGTAAACGAGACGTTGCGTTTGTTCCCACCGGCAGTTGAGCTGACCAGAGTAGTAGAAGAAGAAACAACCCTGGGAGACCTAGTCCTACCCAAAGGCTCAATGGTAATGATGCCGGTAGTTCTACTGCATAGGGACCCCAAAATATGGGGTGATGACGCGATGGAGTTCAGGCCCGACAGGTTTGCGGAAGGAGTGCTGAAAGCAGCCAATGGTCATTCCGCGTTCCTACCCTTCGGCTGGGGTGTCCGCACTTGCATTGGAGCAAACTTGGCAACGATGGAGGCTAAATCGTTTATCGCATTGTTCCTGCGCAACTTCAGCTTCGAGCTTTCACCAAAATACGCACACGCACCAATGGTTACATTGCTCATGCAACCGCAGTACGATGTCCCTGTCGTTATGCGCAAGCTCTAGATAAGAAATGTGGTCGATCCATCGACTCACTAATTTCTCTAGTTAATTATTATATATTTGCTAATTAAAGTAATCATTATCCGGTCCGAGACTGCACGCATTATGTACGTACACTACACTGTGCGCAGTGTGTGAAAATACTGATTTCTACTCTAGGATAAATAAAATGTACACTTTACTATGTAAGTTATTGGATTCCACCCTCTTCTTCACGTGATCCTAATAAAATTACGTGTATTTCATGTAGAAGTCTTTCAAAATCAGGGCATTTCTATGTTTAAGTAATAAGCAAAAGTTGTTACCCGAATTACGTTTGATCGAACCAAATTAATTAATAAAACAAATATAATATAATTGTTATGTGATTTATTACTTTTTTAAAATTACATACCAATCACGTAATAAATATCATGGTTCTTTTAATTGTCCGACGAATGTTACTCAAAAAAAAAAAAAAAAAAACATGTCATGGCAGAACTTAATTTTTTTTTTTTAGATAAATTTATATATAATTACACCAAATTTTATAAAAAAAAATATAATTATTCCATATTATTAATCTGGGGGACTTGAGCCCTTAAAAGTTCAAACAAAAGGGCTGGCTCTCGAGGAACCCAGCCCAGCCATCTTGAAACGAAATAGCTGCTTTAGCGAGTTGGTGGGCTGCCATATGAGGCGCCCTCCTGACAAATTTTAAAGTAAAATTCCCGTCCGCATGGATCCTGGATCAAATATAATGGATAATAGGTCCAACATCAGAAAAATCTTCAGCTCACCAATTTAGATTGTGGACTTGTAGCAAGCAATCTCCTTCAATTATTTTTTTTAAATATATTAATATTAAACAATATACTATTACAATATTATTTTTTTTAAGGATATATTAATACAGTATGTCTAAATCAATTAACAACTTCAAAAAAAAATTAAAAAAATAATAAACACATACTACTATTAAAAATATAATAAACACCTAAATATTTAGAATTCAAACTCAAAATCACAACACCACTATTCAAGCAAAGGAATGGTCAGACCAACGATTCTTGTCTCGTACTTTTTTTTTTCAATTTGAAGTGATAAATCACTATTAACTGAAATAACTCGATTACAGTCATTCATATCAAATAGTAATACCTAATAGAGATAATTACAACAATCATACCTTGATTAATTATATTAAATAAGTAAAATTTAAATAACGCTTGCTATGCAGTAAATTAATATCTCATCTATATAACAGGGTTCAAATCTATAACTTGTAAAATTATGAAATGTCTATTTTGCGAATTGAATTAGATGGAAGCCTCGTACTTACTTACACCTATTTTTGATGTAGACAGATTGTGAGAAGGTAGAACCACAAAATTCAGACATTTTGATAAGGTTCGTGTGGTGAGTGCAGGACATCAAAATTAATTATTACTACCTATTTATTCGTATTATTATATATAAAGTGTGAGTCTCTCAAAGACCCTTTTAATATATTTTTCAATATATTGACAAAATTTATTCCTACATGATAATATAATATTTTAAGTTACTTCTTTTTCTGTCCGAATCTCTCCCCATGTCCTCACCTCTTTTTTATTTAATTTTATCTTTTTCTTTCCTTATCTAAAAGTTTGTTTCTTTTCCTCTTTCTTTTCATTCTCTATTTTCAACTATTATTTGATGTTATTATGGGTATGCTCTTTTGTCAATTATCATAAGTTCATTAATTCCACAAAATGTTTTATAAATATTATTATTAATACATAATAATCCACAATATTAATAATACTAATAATTTTTTTTTATTTAAAGTAATGAACTATTATTAATTAAAATAACTCAATTGTAACTATTCTTATCAAATATCAATGCCTAATAAAGATAATTACAATGCCAATAAGACCTTAATTAATTGGCAAAGTTGAGACATTATAAATCATGGTTCGAAACTCTGCTATACACATAAGATGTTGTTCTACTGCATAGTATGTATTGTAATAAAACAACACTCACACGTGTAACAAAGATTAAAATGCCCTCAACTTTATCAATTAAATTAAATCTCATTAATAATATTAATAAATTTATTATTTTAAACTTAAACACATACAGTATGATGTAAATCACTAAGAACTTCCCTCCAAACCTTTATTAATGAAATTGAAATTAATATACTCGAATCGATATTTGAGTCCCATCAGTAATAGAGTGTAGGTAACTATTTTTAATAATTTGATTACTATAAAAAATACATAATATGAATGTTTTATCATAAATTTCGATATAATGATATGATCATTATTTCTAATAAAAAAAATGGAACGGACAATTGGACATTGATTTAGTGGGGGTACTAGAGAAGGACCATCCAAGAATTAATACCCATCAGTACTTTGGAAGCAGGTGGATTTTCAATTAATAAATAATTGAGCACGCAGCCCACGCGTCCACCATCAACCAACAAAACATTCTACGGCTGTGTTTGCGGACATAAAAATGGAGGTTGCGGACATAAGTTTGAACCCTCATTTTCCACGATGCTACTACCTACGTTGTTGATGGAAAATCTCACTCCAAATTAATTTTGATTGGACCTAAATTAATTATATAATAAATTAAGTATATTTATTATGTAATTAATGTATAATAATTTGATAAAAAAAATAATTAATCACATATTAAATGTATCATACTTATTTTATTTTAAATTTGATTCGACTAAAATTAATTGAGTAAAAATCTCAAAGTCTTTTGATATAGAGTACTTTGAAATTCTTTTTTCAAATCTTTTTATCAATCCAAATATAACCTTATTTAAATTAAAAAAAATAAAATATAACACTTTGAGAATAGTTAATTCTTGTCTCTTATATTATATAATTCTTGTGATTTTAATTATATTGTTAGTCTTTTGACGGAAAAGATGATGTGCTATTAATTAGCTTGCTTTTGTTTCTTTTATCGGTTAGGAAAATTTTTTACTCAAATCAAATTTCGTGAAATCCAATCAATTACACAATATGTATTATATATTCGTCATGTAATTTAATTATTTTCTCTCTAAATTATGCACTAATCATATAATGACTATATTATACTTATTTTTGTATTTGATTCATATTTGATCAAATTCAATTTGGAACCATAATTTTGATATAATTATTTATCATATATGTATATAACACTACAATTTTACAAGTTTGGCAATATATACCATTAAAAAAGAAAAAGAAAAAAAGAAACAAATAGATGAAAAGGCTACTTAGTGCACTGGTCCATATGATGAGAACTAAGTACTCTTATTCACTATAATTTGTACTTTAATTATTAAAATTGTTTTTGTACATTTTCTTGTACATATTAAGTGTACCCTACTCTAATAAGTAATTCACACTTCCCATGAAAATGTAAAACTAGTTATGTCAAAATTATTTATAAGAAATAATTGAAGATAATGCAACTAGAGGATAAAACTTTTTTTTTAATAAGTGCGATGGATTATTATTAATTAAAATAAATTGATTACAATAATTTTTGTTGAATATCAATCATACAACAATTATACTTTTGATCAATTACAGTAAAAACAACACACATATTACTTAGTATAAACAACATCTCACGCATAAAGTGGAGTTCGAATCCAGAATTTTTAAAATCATGGGGTCTCAATTTCGCCAATTGAATTAAACCTCATTAACTAAAAGATAAAACCCGAAACTATAAAAATACAATTGTTTTTTAAAATTCAATCTTTCTATTTAATAATCAATTTTGGTATCTCATATTTCAATTTGATCAATTTGTGTACCCGAATTTTCTAAAAATGATCACTTTTGGTCTCTACCGTTTATTTATCGTAAAAAAACTAACAATTGAATCACTTTAGTGGGAAGTAAAGGCTGCAAAGCAGTCATGTTGCACCTGAATTGACATCAACCAATCCAAAAAGAGGGAGACATCATTTTCTTGTTCATATTCTTTCCTTGTCTCATGATAAATATTTATTATGCCAATTATTTTTCAAACATTAATTAACTCTGAAATTCTAGGTTTCAATTTCAACAAAATAGGTATATATCTACTTATATAATTACAGGCTTTTAAAAAGTAAAATAATCCAAGTTATATAAATACGAGGGAAGAATTTGTAAAAATAATTTCAGATGAATTTATATCAACGAAAAAATTTGAAAATTTTCATATAAATTTAAATAATTTGTAACTAAGAATTTAAAATTTTTAACTTTAATTTCGTGGATTCGAATGTAGCCTGGAATAATTTTTATTTTTCAAATTACATTCAAATTAATGGAAGTTAATGGTATAAGGTGCATTCCACTTACTTTTCCATATATATATATATATATATATATATTAATGGAATTGGCAATACTTACAATATTGTGTTTATGTATTAAACTAAAATTAATTATATAAATCATAGGACCAAATTAGCAAAACACCAAAAGCAAGTCAACAGCCACATGTTTTTCTTCCGTCCAAAACAAAAACTAACAGTATGACTAAAGTTACAATATTTAAGTGATCTATAATGGATCAAAATGAACAGTTTCTGAAACGTTGGTGTTAACCTTATAAATCTATCAAATATAAAGGACTGAAAATGCAATATTCCCTTTTGCGAATGATTCTGTACCCATTCTTTGCAATTCAATACTATAAATAAAAGGGAGTTTCGGGCAACTAGACAAGCCCGAACATAAGAAGAAAGTAGGAGAAAAATGTGGAAATTTGCACTAATTCCAGTATTGTCCTTACTGGTTGTGTGGACATGGCAATTCTTGAACTGGGCTTGGTTCAAACCGAGGAAGACTGAGAAGTTGTTCAGGCAACAGGGAATGAAAGGGAATCCTTACACGTTTCTGTTCGGAGACGCCAAGGAGACAGGCCTCATGTACGAGAAAGCCTACTCCAAACCCATCGGTTTTAACGACGATCTCACTCCCCGTCTCATGCCTAACATTCTCCACACTCTACAGAAATACGGTATTCCTTCTTTTCACCCATCTTCATCTGTCAGCAATCAGCATCTTCTCCAGCTACGTGTTCAATTGCACACCATTCGAACTTCTTTACTTTAAACAAATAATGTGATTGTTTCTGCTATATTTTGATGCCCCACTAAATCAATCTAGTAGCAAGTGAGATATTCTTATTATTTGATGGTAATTTTCTTTGTAAATAAATATAATACACTTGCGAACATAATTACTTCAGGCTTAGTCAAACTAGGCCCGGCTTAGAATTTTCGATTTTTTGAGAGCAGATAGCACTTATAATTATAGTATTCCCTCGAAAGAAGTTCGGGTATGATTCTGGAATTGTGCTACAGTTTTCTGGAAACTAATAACTTAGTAAAGCCATGTATAGGCTCGATGTTCTTTGTGTTCATCATGAACTTCAATTGAAGTTGTTGGTCATTGACAAGACTGCTACTTCATTAGGTTTTAATTTAGTGGTGGTCGATGTTTTATGATCAAATACGAGGTTGTGGATTCAAGTCGCGTTAACTGTCTTGGATTTTTTATCTCATTTTGTATGAGTTCATTGTAATTTAATATTTTTACTCTTTGTGATAAATATTGATGCAATGATGTAATTACGCTTCAATCAACCTAGTCTGAGTAGTTAAGCTAACCAGAGGATGACTTGATTTATAGGCAATTACTCGTTTTCGTGGGCGGGACCAAGACCGCGTGTATTCATAATGGACGTTGATGTTGCAAGAGAAGCAATGAACAAACACAGTTCGTACGTAAAGACATTTAAAATAGCTACCGATTTAGTGAAGATGCTATTCGATGGCGGCTTTGCTATCTTGGAGGGCAAAGAATGGAGCAAGTTCAGATCAAAGGTCAACCCCTTTTTCAACTTGGACAAGTTAAAGGTCAGTTTATGTTATAATTTTCGACCTATGTATAGTATTACACATGGAAAAAAAACAGTTCTAAGGTTTCGTAATTGTTTTGAATAAAATAGCCGCTCGTTCCTGCGTTTCAATCGTGCTCTGCTGACGTTCTAAAAGAATGGAATGAGAGAATATCAAAGGAAGGCGGCTCCGGTGTGGTTGATGTGTTTCCTGATCTTGAAATCTTCACCGGGGCGATATTGGCGCAGTTGATGTTTAGTTCTACTTATACTCAGCAGATCAAACAGACTTTCCTCCAACTGGCTGAACTTGGGACTTTGGCAAGAATACATTCCAAGCTATTCAGTATACCTGGAGAAAAGTAAGTGCATTCAACTTTAGGTGTGTCTGTAATATTTTAATTTAAGTGCTTAATAGGTTTTTGTTGAAAATAAGTTGAAGAGAGTATTTTTTATTTACGGTTTCTGTGTTTGAACTGTTTAAATTAAACTCGATGAAGTCCAATGTTATAAGCTTCTTCCCATCATTTTTGCAGCTTATTAGTCACTCCAACTTCAACTTATCTTTCACTTTTCATTTTTGTTTCTAAAACACTCTCAATTTTCGTTGATTATTCCCACTACAAATGTAGAAGCTATTGCAGACATTGTATCTTCATTGATTATGACTCTGTCAGCCTCTCAAAACTTCCTACTTGTATATGCTTTGCTTAGGTACTTGCCGACTCAGCCGAATAGGAGAGCCAATGAAATCGTCAATTATGCACGAGCTTCATTTACATCTATGATTAATGATAGACTACAGAGGAAGACTGGAGCACCAGTTAGTGGAAAAATGGACTTGCTGGATATATTGATAGAGAAATTGTACAATGGAGATGTTACAAAGAGTGAACGCCACAAGATTATAGAAGACGCCATAGCCGAGTGCAAGACGTTTTTCTTTGCAGGTTTCGAAACCAGCTCTACTCTCTTGACTTGGACCATACTCATGCTTGCATATCACCAAGACTGGCAAGCTCGCGCTAGAGAAGAGGTTTTTCAAGTGTTGGGCGATAAGAAAGACATCACTTCTGATGACTTGGGCAAGCTAAAAATTGTAAGTATGACGATTTGATTTGATTGGTACGAGGAAGTTTATTATTCTTTGACAGTGCAGACATATCATTAAGTGGTAACATAGACAATTACCAAAACATGTATGCTATGCTAACCGTAGCTGCATACGTCACTGATTTTCATCAACGATAATTTGTACGCCACAATGCAGTTCTTGCCTAGCTAATCTTGAACCATGCAACTAATTCTCGAATATTTTCGTGGCAGGTAACGATGATCATAAACGAGGTCTTACGTTTGTACCCACCGGTGATTGAACTGTCGAGAGTGGTCAAAGAAGAATCAAAGATAAAGGACTACACAATACCAAAGGATGCATTGGTCACATTTCCGGTGCTTATGTATCATCGGAGCACTAAAATCTGGGGTGAGGATGCTGGAGAATTCAATCCACAAAGGTTTGCTGACGGAGTGCTGAAGGCAGCTAATGGGGAGGCGGCATTCATGCCCTTCGGTTGGGGTCCTCGGATTTGCATTGGGATGAACTTCGCCATATTGGAGAGTAAAACGTTCATGGCAATGCTTCTGCGCGAGTTCTCCTTTGAGTTTTCCCCGACTTATACGCACTCCCCAGTGGTTGCTTTCACTATTCAACCGCAGTTGGGCGCTCCCGTCGTGATGAAGAAGCTCTAACTTAGCTACACACCCTTGCATTTCATTACATGTTGATCAAATTCTAGTGTTTGTGTAATATGTCTCGTCTCCTCTGAATAATGTCTTGAGCTGATGATAATGCACACAAGGAATCTTTCATCCTTTTCACTTTAGAAAAAAACAAACAAACATCTTTTGCGATTTATTCATGCAATTATACATATATGACACAGACATCTCATGAAGCCTTGAACGTCCAATTATCGCTTAATTTAATGATTAAGATTGAAATTCTATAATCAAATTTAAAATTGTAAATTTGAATTCTATCAAATATAGAACTATTTATCACACTCACGTAGATTTATTGTAATTTAATTTATTAATTTTTGATATATTGATGTATCAATAAATTTGGTGTATTACTCAATTCCTTGAAATATTAAAATAATTTTTACTAAAAAAATAAAAGAAAAGACAAAGACATTTCTTGGAATTATCAATATTAAAGTTTTTACATATGATGACAAAATCTTCAATGTAGCTCACTCACACACGCGTGCCCCACATGTTGCAATAAATAATTCAGCATATATCTAATTCCACTAAACCAACAACAATTGAAGATGCTCATGTACGTAAAATGGACAAATCAAACATACGAGTTAATCACATTTTATACTATGTAAAATACTAATAAATACAAAATTTTTCTCAAAAAATAAGTAACGCAACTCCTTAATCTTTAAAAAAAATATTTTTAAAAAATTAGAGAACTATATTACCCCTTTTGTGTTAAGAAAAATCTTTAATCTATCAGCATTTTTATAAAAAAAGACATAGTTGCATAGTTGCTACCACATTATGTAAATACTAACTGTTTATGTGCATGGAAAATCACTTTATTTTAAGGGTTAATTATACCATCCTCCCCAGTGAGGTTCGATGTAATTACATGTAAACCTTCTATAATTTAAAAAATTATGTCTAGTATTTCTGATATTTATTTTTATCTAATAAATAAATTCTCTGAAAATATACTGAATTTGCTAATATAACGAAAAAATTAACTGAAAAATCATGTTTATTATAAATTGACTTAATGCTAACTTATGACATATCAGACAAATATTTTTTGATAAAATTATTCTTATATATTTTCATATACAAAAATATATATAAAATATATATATATCTTCACTTTTGTAACAATAATTTGACGTAATACTAAGGTTGGAGATATCACAAGTTTTGATGGAGAGAGCGACAAGAGCGGTAGACAGTACAAAAAATTATGGGACAGTTGCAGGATCCGAGTAATACTGTGACTGATTCTGTCTCTAAAATTATTTGAAATTAGTGATTCTATATTTCTAAAATTAGTATATACCATATTATATTTCCTCCTGTATACATTCTCTCCCTCTTCAATTTGCACACTACACGACATGTCAGTCAGTGTCAGGAATTATTCAGATTTCATTTTCATAGAAATAGCATATGACTTCACCAACTAAATTAAGAATACTCCTACAGTTGCCGCCGATATCTATGCTGCACAAGAATCCAGATGCTGCTGGGGTTTTCAAGCCAGAAAGATTGCTGGAGAAGTACTGAAAGAGGCAAACAGCCAGGCAGCATTTATGCCCTTCGGCTGGGATCCGCAAATACGAATCGGTCAGAATTCTGCAATGATGGAAGGTAAGATGGGAGGTGTGAATTAAAGCCGTTGTGTTCTGCTATTGGATACTCTAGCTCCTAGGGAGTCCTATATTGACTGACATGATAATGGCTCCATAACGGATAAAGACACCTGAAATGTTGGTGGCAATGCTATATTTGTGTTTTCCAGAATTGCATGTGCAAGTACTCTATATGTTCGAAAAAGAAAAAGAAAAAAGTGAAGTTCTTATTGAGTATTACTGAATTACATAAATGTCAAGTTCCCATAAATTGGGAAATACATATGACTTGCACTTATTCAGATTGATGCTACTTAAACATCGATGCCTTACATGATTTTCTGGATAGGTTGAAACAGTTTTTATCCAGATACAAGGTAAAAACCAGGCAGATAAGTGACGAAATATTTTATGACCTCCTTGTAACAGACAGGTAATAATTTCAGTTTTTAGTTAAAAAGAACTCTTTACTTGAGGTTGTGGCGAGCTTGGTCGCCAAAAAGTTCAACTCGTCCGCTTCAAATACAGACAGATTCCTGCTCGGCGGTATCATCACATAACTATCTACAGTACTTCTTGAACCATGCTCCAATAGTGAGGAAGCTCTCAAAGTCGGACTGCGGTCTGCAAAGAAAAACACATATCAGCCTTCACTCGGTGATTTATGGCTAGCATGATAAGGATAGTAGACTTTACCTCTTAATGGCATGTACGTCGTTAGGGAACATAATCACCTTGGTTTCAACTCCGTTCTCCTTTAATGCTCGTGCATACTACATGCCAGATAAATGAATCAATTATATTACCACATGGCACATTTGGACAACATGCATACAACGGAAAGCATGAAACATTATGGTTCCATATCAAAGATTGATTGCTAATGTTGGACCAAAAAGGTGAATCAGACAATAACATCCTTTTATCAACTTCAAAGTTGTAGAAGCATAGACAGGAATTGTAAATTAAGCTTATAACACAAGTTCTTACCTGTATTCCATCATAAATGGGGACACGAAGGTCCCGAGCACCAAGAAGGAAGAGAGTCGGAGTTTTGACCTGCAAAAGTTCAGAAGTATTCAGCAGAATAAATTACCTAGGCTGCATAAACATGTAACGTCAGAAAGAAATAACGAATTAACAAAGAGAATCTTTCGACACAGTCTCTAAACTATATTTGAATTAGCCTTCTCCAATTTTCAGTAGCATTGCGGTTTAACTTCAGAAATCAAACCTTAGAGACGTGGGATATCGGGGACTTGCTGTGAAACAAAGCAAGGTTTTCGGCTGAAGAGGACTCAGTAAAGATAGATTTTCCCTCACTTCCATACACCTCGAAAAAACACCAATCTGGAATATCAGACGTGCCGACCATCAAAGCAAAGTTGCATACAGGGTTTCTAGCTGCTGCAGCGGCAAATTTGTCCGGTGCCTGAAGAGACGACGAAACAAGTTTCTAAGATCGGTAATTAGTTGCGTAATATGCAGATAAACTCATCTAATTATGACCTGACTCATGGTCTGGCCGCAAAATTATAATCCTAAGTGGCACTGTTCAGCTAAGTATTATCGGAGTGGTAGAAGTATACATATATGTGAAGAAAAGTAGTAGTTGAAGAACCATGCAAACCTGGCCAATCAAGTGTGTTGTCAAGAATCCACCATGGGAAATACCGACGACGGCTATTTTAGATGGATCAGCAAGTCCTTTATCAATGGCATGGTCTATAGCAGTGAGTACATCGTCAACGTCCTGCATAAGCATCAAGAAGGATAGGGAAATGTTAATGCGTCTGAATTAGTCAGCAAACAATCAATTTTACTTCTGAGCATGAATAGCATATTATGTTAAATTATAAGTACCTGCGACCCTACTTTCCCTGGAAGAGACTGCAGCGCTTCCTCGCCAAATCCCAGAGAACCTCTTCAAAACAAGTGAAATTGGGATGTGTTCGAGTTAGACGTGGCATTCATTTCTTTGTGATATAACCACTTATATTTAACAACAATTATTAGCTGGGCTAAAAATATAAATAAAACATTAACTTATAGCATCATGCTATCTTAAGGCATCACCCGTCTGTTTCAGATGTTAAAAAAATTGCAGCAAAATTCATGCCTTGACGTGAATATATTGTGGAAGCAAACATCAAGAAGAGATTACCCTTCAATGAACCTAATATAAACTATGCCTTCATGTTTCCAACTATTGTGTTCTAAATAAAGGAAAGCCCTGACTTCCAATAGTCTATTCCAAGAGAAAGAAAAGAAAGGGATCATCCCACTGCTTACCTATAATTCACTATAAGCAAACCGAAACCAAGTGAGGCAAGAAAAGCAGATGATTTTGTGAAGCTTGATACTGAAACATCGTGAGGACCTCCATGAAGGATGACAATTAATGGATAATGCAATTCAGGCTTTTTACACTTTGGTGATACACATATTGCTTCAAATGGTTTGCTTGCACCTATCACAGATTAAAAGGTTTAAAGAGCTGAGTAAACAAGATTATATGAGCAATATAACTAAAGATCGATGCAGTTGTAGATGCTCAAAAAAGCTTCAATACACAAAAGCAGCTTATAGAGTATCAGACATGAAGAGTCAGTCAGCAATTCCATCAATATGTATTCGGCAGCAAAATCGAATAATACATTTAAAAAGATCCTAAACTAATTGGGTTTTTTTTAGCCAGTTATACAGATGTGATGGCACTTGAATCCGGCACTATTTTCTGTCAGCAAGATAAAAGCTTTTATAGGATTTTCTATCATCAGTTTTCTACAGTGGGAGCACTGTACTATAAAAGCTAGTCATATACACGGTTAACTCCCTTTTGCCACAGCATGTTTATGTACATTGTTAATGCCATAACTGACAAAGTGGAACTGAAATCTGTGAAGAAATCTCACTATGAGAACTGTGTTGGTAGGGATAGTCATAATAAGTTGCCTCAACACTGTGTACTAACGTCAAGATTGAGTTTTCTTGCATGTCGTCCCCTGCTCAAGTGGCTACAGGGACCTCTGATTGGAATATCATACGGCTATTCCACACATGAACTTATGAATCTAAACTTGATCTGACCATAATGGATATACAGGAAAAGGAACCCAAGCTGGCAACATACAGGTATTTTCGAGAGTAAACCTTTGATATTTCCGCATAGAAGGGTTTGAAGAATATAAGTGATCCATACTCAAAGAGGAGCGACTGTAGTAATACAATGTTTAACTACGGTAATGGAGCAAAAAGGTAAATCTCCTTGGCAGTCTATATCATCTGTCACGCTTCTACTTTATGTTGGATGTATTCTGAATAGTAGGTGTTATCTAAGTATTTATCTTCAGGTAGTTTTGATTTATTCATTTACTCATAAGGATAATCATGAGAATTTGATTATCTTGTTTCTCATTGTTTTTTCCTGTCTCCTCAGTGTCACATCTCAACTATAGTTCAGTATTAAGATTCTCAAGAAACTTTGAGTATCAGGTAATGGCCAGACATCAATCAATAGGAAAGCATTGATCTAAATCAGAATGCCCGACTCAGCTAAAAGAGGTAACCAAAATCGGTCTCCTTCAGAAAGCATGAAGAGACTTGTTCTATATGAAAACATCATGTTAAAGCACCTTTTGGGAGGTTCTCCGAGTGACCTCTGACTGGAATTTTTATTATATCAAACTGCAGTGATCCGAGTGAAGACAAAACCTGCATAGAAGAAGTGAAGAGGTTTAGGATAAGAAGTATGTGCACAACAGAAAGTTTGTATAATAGAAAGGAAAGACAAGATACCCTTTCCGAGCATTTGGTTGAGGGAGTTACAACATCCTGCCAACTCCATTTCGCATCCACGGAAATCTTCTCAACGCGACTACCATACTTAATTTCCGGAATATCAACTGGACTACTGCATGCTTCAAAGCCAAAAACAAATATGAAAGAACTTAAATGTGGTGCGTGCTGAAAATCAATAACACCCATTCCAAAATAAGCTTTTTTCTCCTACTGGCAATAATATTGTCACCATCCAATGCAAGGACATCCCAGGAGAAGTCTGAATTGTTTGGGCTGATTCGTGATACTTGTCCACTGTAAATCACAAAAGGTGCCATTTGTACTGAATAAGAGAGATTGACTAAGTTGTATATATTTGAGATTGATCAAAACAGGTCTGGTTTACCTTAACACATCCACTGAGAGTATTATTTGAGTACTGCCCCAAACAGAAGATAAAACCATTGTATGCCCATCAGAAAGCCATGGCTTGTCAAGAAACTTAGAGCAATAAAGCCCAGGAAAGCAGCCATCCTCAGGGCACATGACGACAGGAACCTAAAGGTAGCACAGAGGATAGGACAATAAATGTGGAGAAACAGCACTGAGTACACATACTTCCCACCATTTTTTCACTTGAAAATGACTGTGGTGAACAAGGAGCAACCACATCGCTCAATTAGTTTGATGGAAAAATTTAGCTGATCATAGAATAGGTTGGAATGGTTTAAGTTATGAAGTTCTTTAGGTACCAAGAAATTTCCTTTGATACCTAAGAGAGCTAAGAGTTTTAAAAACTTTTATGTTCCAGCACGGCGGCATCAGCTCCAAATTCCCACTTCAATTCCAGAATGAAGACCTTAAGAGAGGCAATATTCAATTTGAGCACGCGCCATTCACAACTTAAGAACTTCTTCTCATGAGCATCAGAAGAGGACATCATAACATAATATGAAAGCATGTGATGACAGTTCACAATGTCCATATGTTAGCTTATTCCTGTTGCAGTTATTTAGAAATTAATAGAAAAGGAGAATACCACGTCAATAATTTTCAAGAATGGGCCCAGATTTCCATCAGATGGCCACTCGATCTTATGAAGTGAATCCGTTGCCAAATGCGCCCCAGAATCAACAGCACTTTTCGCAGATAAAAATACTAAGAACTTCCCATCTTGGCTGAAGATAGAGACGGAGGATGATTACAAAATCTTGAAGAATTGCATAGGATTGATGCCGAAAACTGGAGCCTAGTTGCCCTATTGCAATATTATTAGGATGTATTCATATAAAAGTGGCTGTCCTACATACCTGAAACATGGAAATAACGCACTACTTATGCTCTGAGTCAGATTAATTATGAGCGAATCAGCTGCATTACTTCTGAGGATAAACAGAAAATACCAAATCAAGCGCATAAAAAGGCAGTGAACTGTATCCAAATATTCTTATGGTTATCATAAAAGATGAAAAAAGGAATTGAAATTTAGTGAAATAAACAATCATTTTACTTATAGCTTGTATACTACCTAGTTGCACTAGCTTCTGATATGAAAGATGGTGCTTTGACTGCATACAAGGCACAAGGCCTGTTGCTGCAATATTTGACACCAAACTTCCTTGTACTTGGCCACCCAACAAAAACCAGATATTGCTGATCTTCCACTGATGGAGCCCATACAACTTGCCCAACACTCAAGTCCCTTCCTACTCCTGTGACAGCACGTACCTCTCCACTACCGAATATTTGTTTTAGAATTGATTCTTGAAGCAGTTAACTCATCAAGAATTACAGCACATATGCAACTAGTTATACCAGCAAATGTCGATAACAAAAAGAGCTGGCTGCCTTTTCCCAGCATAAGTTTCGCCCCAGTCCTCTTCCCAATCACCTTGACCCTTCCAACTGCCAAATTCCTTATCTGCCGTACTCTCTTTTTTGTACCCAAAACTACTAAATGTTGGTTTGGGGGAATCAGGTTCTTCAGCAACATAAGCTATGACAGTTTCATCTAATTTCCATGAAATTCCCTCAAACCTGACACCAGAGGAATATAAAAGTGAACTATTTCCACCAACATATGCAGGAGAATGAATTGGAAATACATGTGAAGGTAATGTATGCACCCAGCCACCCACATGAAAATAATTAACCATCCAGTACAAGAATATAAACTTTAACCTTAGTGTACGTGTTAGTGACCCTAGTTACTGTTAATTGAATAGGAATTGAACCTATTCAGTTCATTATTTCATATTGAAGGAAATGAACAGCTGAATAAAACTCAAAGCTCAATTCTATTATAAGTAAGGAAGAGGGATGGAGAGGTGGAGGATGTGATGGCAATTGTCCGATATATTTCATTCAGGTGAGCAAAATAGTGGAAAGGTAGCATAAGAAATATAAATTGCATCTTCATATTGTTTATCCAACCAATGAAAGTTTATTCTGTTCAAACATAAGATAACACAAATAGTCCAGCTCCTTTCACGCAAATAAAATTCACGGGAGTGGACCACAGAAATTAAATTGCTTTAGAATCTACATAACTTTGAAAAGGTCGAAATTTGACTGTTTTCCCCAAAATTTGAGGATATTGACACAATCATAAAAATGAAATGTGTTGGCAATGTTAACTACTTAGACTGGGATCTTTTTCAACTTTCATATAGGATTTTAAGCTATGGCGACTTTGATATACACATATTATTTACCTTGTTTTCTTCCCCCTTATTTGTTCTTTACTTGTCCTCTGAATAATGGTCAGAACACACTCTAGTAAGTACTTGGAACAGTATATTTACCATCCATCTGAATATACAGATCCATGGATAGAGCGGGGAATAGCAAACTCCTTCTTAACTTGAGATTGATCCCATATTTCAAAGTGAGTTGGAGAATCGCCTTCAGAATTTCGAATAACAAGAAGCTTTGATCCTGATGGAGAGGGAACCACGGCAGACACACCAGTCATCTCAATAGGGAATGGGGCCCAATGAAAACTTACGGAGTTGTTACTTTTTTGTAAAATGTGACTGGATAATATGGATTTCCTCATTTTATTAGACAAAAGATCTGGTTGGCTGATCAAAAACATGGCAGAAGAACCACCCTCTGTAGGAAAACAAAACAAGAGGACCATGAAGATAAAAAAGTAGCAAGTCAAACATGTTTGCTTCAACAAGAGATAAAACATAAGGAGTGAAAAATGAAGTACAAAAAAGAATAGAATAATGTGAACAAATCAAACAGTTGTACCGGTTTCAGATTTAAAAGTCCATGCTTTATCAATGGTCGGGATATCTGTGAATTCTTGGAGCAACTTAGACAGAGAAGCAAATTCTTCTTCACTAGCTGCATCTAAACCTTCTAGGATCTGTTTTATGGGTCTGCCTCCAACATCGTCCATGATTGATAGGACTGATTTACTTCTAAGAATACATATAAATGAAAATAGTTAAATGATTGATGGTAAGATGAAAAATAGGGTAGAAAATTGAAGCAGGGACGCCTCTCAATACAACCGTCGGGATTCTATTTTCCATCTCAAAACCTGAACCATAGAAGCCCCTCATTATTTGAATAAAATCAGAAGCACACTTCCCTGAAGACTTGGAAGATCAAAACAGTTGAAAGAACAAGTCTTGGTTAATTACTACATAAATATTATACATCTTTACTCCGTTGCATAAATATGAGACCCATATATCATCCACAGTTTCCAGCCAAATCATCAGCGGCCTCCTCAATAGTACACTTACTTCATATGTAAAATTGTAAACTCAACAAATAAAGATGCAAAGAAAAGCAAGCAAAACTACATGCCAGCGTCAAAAACCTTATATCTTATTTATCATTTTCAACAACAAAACCTTCCAATTTTCAAGAACCCACATAATATCCACTAACATTACAGTAAAACAACAAAATGTCCGCACACAACCATGAATCCATAAACTTCTTAGAAAGTAAATTCAAAAATCCTGCATAAGAGCATAATAAAGCATAAAAAATACACCCAACATACCATTCTTTTACATGAAATCAGAGTTGCTGAATACTGGGATTTAACTAAAATGACATAAATGAATACGTAAAGAATATCTTATTATTTATACCAACTCTCAGTCTCAGACAATTTTTTTCTTAATTCGGGAGAAGAGACACCTCCTCACGCTGAAAGTTGAAATAACCAAAGTTGAGCAATTATTTACCGAAAACATGGAAATTGCAAATATATGTATGGAAAAAAAGTGTCGGAAAATTGATAACATGTTCTTATGCTCTCGTTTTTCAAGATTTAAAACTATTGTTCTCAAACCAATTTTGTCATAAATGTAATAAACATATTAAATAATAATTTATTTTTAAAATCATTAAGTTGTCTAAGATTCCAATATTAAGTTGAAGGAATAAGTTTAAACTTGCAATATTTTATTCAAATGCTTTGCCAATTTGGGTAAAAAGTAAATTATAGTTTTCACTTGGAGGCCGCAAATATATTATAATAATCTGAGGGCCTAAAATATTACATGCATATAATTGAGGGACAAAAAGTATTAAAAAAAAAAATTGGAATTTTGAGTTGTTTCTTGTTTGCAAGAAAAGACAAAACTATGTAATTACAGTTGTCGTTTATATCCAATTACAAGAAAGGGATAATTACATTCCCATTCTTGCATTTTGATATAATTATACATAAATTTTAGTGATTTCAAAAATATAATATTTAATACTCTTAAAAATTATTTTTTTGTAATAAATAAATTAATTTATTAATCAAAGTTTATCAAATTTACTAATATTAATTAAAAAAATATCATAAAAAATTATATTTTTCTTGATTGACTTATTCTGATTTATTACAAATTTAAATAAATATTTTTATGATCACGCTACCCTTATACATATCCACACATTAATGCATATATAAAAGTATAACTTCACCATTATAAAAGTAATTTCGTCATACAAGAATTATTTAACCTACAATAAATTAATATTAATTTTTAATTTTTTTATTAATATCAACAAATTTAATAAATCTTGCCTAATGAATGAACCTATTTGGTACACGAAAGCAAACCTCAAAAATACTAAATATAATTTTGACAAATCTCAAAAGATACGAGTTAATTATCCCTAAAAGAAAATTAATCATTCTTGGTTGGTTTATTTTTATGTTTCTGTGACGAATCTAATTCCATTGGGGCCGGAAGCCAAAAAGTTAAACCCATCCCAATAAGTGGGGCTCCAAAAGCTTCGTACTCTTCTTGACAAAAGTCTTAAACTACATCTCGCTAATCACAGGATCAACAATTTATTAGTATACTGTTGGTTTGCTTCTTCATTCTGAAATATGAAAATCAAGAAAAGGAACCCAGTCATTTTCTCCCTGAGAATTGGAGCAAATTTTGGAAGAAACAATTCAACGAGATCGTCTGATAGGCTCAGACCAGAAAGGGAGCTCGGTGAATATCCAAAAGACGGACAATGGGCTTTCTGACAAGTTCCAACTCAGGTAAGTGTACGTGAAGACTTGTAATATAGTCAATATCTGCCGTTATTGCAGCAGATATAAACATAGAGCTGCTATCTGCAATATTTATTGAACCATACTGCAATGTTAAGGAAGCTCTCGAAGTCCGACTGCGGTCTGCGAGAAAAAGGTTGTATCAAACTCCAACCTGTGCGCATGGTTAGAGACTTAGAGTGAAACTTAGTTTAGTACGTATGGTTTACCTATCAATGCCGTGTATATCATGAGGAAACACAATCACCTTCGTCTCGACTCCTTTCTCCTTTAGTGCTCTTGCATACTAAATTCATGAAAAATGGAAGCAATTAGAAGAGCATGACAAATTCGACATCACACAGACAGAAAGTATCTAAGTCAGGGCAACCTATCAACCACGAAAAGAGTTGATAGTTTCCATATCTAAGATTGGTTGCTTATGTGGGTCAAAAATGTGAATTAGATGGCTAAATCATGTTATCATCTTAAAAGCCGTATAAGATATGCAGAGACGTAATTGGAATTGTATTGTTGGTTTCATTTTAAGTCCAGCTGATAATATGAGGTCTTACTTGTATTCCATTGGAAACTGGCACACGAAGGTCCTGAGCACCAAGA